>NC_134983.1:17878787-18181818 GCF_050947335.1 Megachile rotundata
AAATGTAAGCTTCTTTCGTCTTGGACAAATTAAATTGCTGACAGTCACTGGTCTGAAGCAATCCCCAACGTTAATATCCACTGTTCGATCAAACTTTCCTTCTATTCGAACAAAATATCTAACTCGCTTTAGATTACTGCGTTTATTTCCTAATTACGTTCAAAAACGAATTACAAAATTTAGCAATCCAGAAATTTAGAGAAGAAGATAGACTTGTTTCTTCGCCAAAAATTCACGAACAGCGACAGTTCTGTGACACCGTGCGTTATCATGCAACAGAAACCGACGAAAGGTTCTGTCGCATTAAGCGCTATAAGTTTACAATTCGTTACTCGATTCCAATAATGATTGTTGTGTCTTGTAGGAGAGGTACTATTTTCAGATAAAATATTTTAATAGATGGCGCTAGTTTTCCTTAAATTTAAACAGTTCCATTACTTTTCCGAGATACTATGTACTTAATTACATTCATCATCTTACTAAAAGAATGCTGAGTATGTCAAGACACTGTCTTCCATCAGAAACCAAGTCACAGATATCCTCCCATGTTAATAACCTTATTAGAATTCTCTCACGTGGTGCTTGATACCTCTAAATCTCAATGGCGGACTCAGCCGCCCGTCTGGAATATTTGATTAACTCGCCAAAGCGTTTGATGTTGCCAATTCGAGCTCATTTAAGAAGTTACTTATACGAAATTCAATTTCCCCCGACGCAACCTTCTCGATTTGAAACTTACGGTCCCCAAGTAGTATATGTTAATCGAGGCGGTAGTCATGACACAGAATCGTTGCGGTGTCCCTTCGTTATGCTAAATCATAATTGAAGACCCAGATGCCAGGATCAAAGGGTCAAGAGAGACTTTGATGAAGGGCCGCGTATCGACGCACTCGGCTCGATTAGCATCCCTGCCGCTCTAACGTCGGCCCACTTACCGTAATTATTGATCCCACGGGAACATAGGGGCCAGATCTCCGCGTGCCAACTTAATACGTTAACTCGTCAGCAACGATAGGGACTTTCATCGACTGCCGCTAAGAAGGATCACGCGAACATTCGCCTAATTAAAATACGATGTCAAGCGGTTCGCGGGTTGGATGCCAACGACGTCGCCAGAATTCATTTGCAACTGCATTTCTCGGGATCGTCGACGATGAAAAAGTTGTTCGTACGACGTTTTCGATTCGTTCGCGCACCCCCTCCACATACTACTTCCTTTCATTTATCTTCCTCCGGATGGAAAACGCGTTTAATTGGAGATGTCAGAGAAGCTCCGTGAAATTCCGGATCGGAGAGGAATTTTCTTCTCGCCAAATTTTCTGTATTCGAATAATTTTCAACGTTTGACGGCTTCTTTTGCCCCGCGACTTTCTCACCCTTATATTCTAAAATACGAAGACTAGTTTGCTTCTTCTTTTTTTAATTTCTCGAGATTCGCTGGATCTCTAAAACTGTGATATTTTTTCAATTTTGTGTTGTAAGATCTTGATAGTCCATCTGGAACTCACTTTCATTTAAACTGCACAATTGTTACCAGAAATAATTTTAGCATCTCTGCAAAATGCAAGAAGTTTCTACGAGAGTTACTTTTACAAGATTTCTAGAACAGTGACATTATAATTTTTATGTAGAGACATTTGAACAGTCGATCGAGGACTTTGATTTTGAATCGGGAATTTGACCTTATTTTGACAGATATCTTAAGATGTTTTAAACAGGGAGCTTAAAGCTCTTAATCCGTCACTGTTCATGATATTGATCTTGATTGTGTATCCACCGATAACGGTAACCGTCAAACACAATCAAAATCAATCGTGGTAACTTAATCGATCGGACAGCCTTCGTCTGTTGCAGATGGGATGCAAATGCGTTGCACGCAATCAGTGCTGGATTAAGATCTCCAGCGACCTTGTACACTTCAAATATTTCACTTCGTACACATCATTAATACACAATTTTTAATACTCTTCAACAAAATAATTTTTGTTAAGAACGTAATTTTTGTGGAAAGTTCAAAAATTGCGACTGAGCATTTCTCAAGTTAATTCCACAACACCGGTGATAAAATAAACGGACTGTTGGACCCTCGATGGTCCAGAACCATCAAAGATACAAAGTTTTGTATCTTGAAAAATTTCTACGCATCTTTGAAACGTTGCAAGCAATCAAGATGGAACGTTCGTTTCTATCGGTGACTTTCCTCCGCGTCTGTAGAAGCGACAAAGAACGATAACCGAACAATACTCGCGGCAAATGTCGGTGATAATGGATCGACTTTGCCGGCACGGTTTCAAGACTATAGTTGAACAGAAACTTTAAAAGTAATACTTCCAACTACCGCGATTGTCAAGTTTGTGCTAACACCTAAGAATTCGATACGCCATCATGGACCGATTTCAGACACAAAATGGCGACTCCGTCACTTCCAGTTGCAGTTGGATCAAGCGATAACTAGCAGTTACCTTCCGCAAAGGATTAAAGTAAAAATAGAAATCCTTAGAACTTTCTTAGAAACCTAGAAAGGTGTTTTAATTTTTCATGTCCCTTTTCTGAGCTCGAAAGTTAACGTAAATTAACTCGAACAAAAAACAGATTCTGGTAGAACAAAACATCTTTCGAATGATTTGAAACGTTCAACCACACTTGGATGACTAAAATTGACTAAAATTAAAATTGAAAACGAAAGGCGGGGACTAGCCTAACCTAATATAATATTAAGGGTACCGAAAGTAATCAAAATTTTGTTCGCTGGCGAAAAATATTTATTTACTAAAGAAATCTTAAATCAACAAAATAATTTCCATCACTTTCTAACGCTGTTTCCCAGCTTAAAGGCAATTGTTCCCTACTTGAAGAAAGTCCTTCGATTTTTCATAGAAAAACTTTGAAATCATCGAAGAAATTTTGATTACTTTTCGGTACCCCTAATATAATGTAACAATATAACCTAATATCGCAACAGAGTAAAACCTAATTAACCTAATTAACCTCATATCAGAAGTGAATAAAAATAATTCCTGCATCTCCGCGAATCAATTTTGTTTATTAGTTAATTCAGCAGTGGATGCAGTCGAACGAAGTGTAGTGGATAGAAACGTAACGTGGGGATGGTACCCGGGTGATTTACGAAACACGTGCGCCGGAAGCTGGTAGTCGGTAGATTTACCGCGGTGTCGATAATCCGACTTTTCTGTTCGCAGGTAAATCAACGGGCCTGGTCACGACCACGAGGGTGACACACGCGACACCAGCGGCTCTTTACGCCCACGCAGCCAACCGTTACTGGGAGGACGACGGCAAAATGCCACATATTGCAAGGACCTTTTGCAAGGATATCGCACGTCAGCTGCTGGAGGACGATCCCGGCCGTAACATCAACGTACGGGATTATATTTCAGCTTAACTGACCGTGTCGCAGATTCTGTGCTCCCTTTACGCCCGTTCCCGGACTCGGTTCTTGAGTCCTCTGAATGATCGGGCTGTCTCTTACGGGTTTCTGCTCCGCTATCCTGATTCGACGCGATTCGATGATCCGCAGGGATGTAAAAGTTTGATTTCGTTGGTTTGAATGTCTGCTTACCGGGGCGTTGTATGCCTTGATGGCATCATCTGACAGGGTATTACTATCGTGGAAATTATTCTTAAGAATTGGAGACTGCGTGGTTTTTGGAGATACTATCTATTGCATTTCGGTGTTTATGTGGTTCTGGGAAGTTCGAAATTTCACTGTTTAGGATAAAATTGAAAAATTAAGCTTAGTTGAGAATTAAAACAATTTTGAAGAATTTGATAATGCGACAACTTGACAATGCGACAATGTGACAATGTGACAATTTAACAACTCGACAATTTGACAACTCGACAATTTGACAACTCGACAATTTGACAACTCGACAATTTGACAATGTGACAATTTAGCAACTCGACAATTTCACAATTACAAATCGAAGAAATAAGAACTAGAAAGTAGTGAACATAATTTAAGAATCCAAATAATTTTCAAACTTGGAAATTCTCGCAAAGTTTATCAAACCAAATTAACGAAAGGATCTGCCTCGTTAATAAATATTTCCCCGTCGAAACGAAGATTTTATTCAAATTAAATCGCAGCAGCACGTTCGTTTCTATTGGATATATGAAAGTCGATTCGAAAAAACGAATAACTTTTAACAACTGCTATTCCACAGCAACGACCAAAAGTATATCAAGTATTAATCTTCTACATTCATTTAACAGTATGTGTACTAGTATGAAAGATAAAAGAAGAGACAGAACACTGAAGTTTTAAATCGCAAATGTTTATTTAGCAAAATCAGAATGTTTCCAGAGGCAAAATGATCCGAGGCATTCGGCAACCCAGTTCATCATCGCGAGCATAAAAGCGAAAGAAATAAAATCGAGCTGATAAACGGTCAGAATGGAAAAATTAATTTCTGTTCAACGAAGTATTTTGTGAATAAATTTTCACTAACGTAGTTTTATACTACAAATATTAGATGAAGATAAGCACGGTAAAAGAATATTTGGAATAAAATAAACAACAAAAGTAAAAAGTTTATTTAATCAGTAAACTTTGATTACTTAGACGTTATTATGTATGCTGTGACGCGAATTAGAATTGAATCTTCAAATTTTCTGGGTATTTTCCGGAAATACTCGAACTCGGCATACTTTCTCAACTCGAAACTTTATCCAGATCAATGACTTCCGTTCCGCGATTGCTTTGAATCCGGTATCCCCTTTCAGAGTTTCGGTAGTGACCCTCGTGTCGACCACTTCGAAACTTCCGGTACCTCGTTAAATCCAAGAACGAACTAAGATAAGCTTCTTCCCGTTTCTCTGTGTAATGGAATCCCTCAATTGTATCGGGAGGACTTTGCGACAATAATGCAAAGTCGGAACGAGTCTTCTCGCGGTACAGCCGTGAACCAATCGTGCGGGTTCAATCAATGGAGGTTCGATTTTTCGGAGGGTCAATTGGTCCACGGGGAATTACGATGACATTTCTCCACGGACATAACTCCAGGAAAAAAGATACCGTTCATCGAAATTGGCTGACTTTTTCTAGGAAACTATGCAAAAGTTTTAAATTGTTAAAGTCGGATTAATCGAAATCACCGTGTAGATTTTATGACGAAAAGATTACTTTTGGATAAGAAAAGGATTGAAGGAATAAAAGATTGAAATTATTACTTTTGGGGAATTCCGAATAATGCGTATTTAAAATTTTTGTAATTTTTCAAATTTAGAAATTTTCAAATTTCTTATTCGTTTCTGGACTTGAAAATTTATTTAGGACTGCGATGATTTTTAGTTGGTGTATCTATAAATTTCTAGATTTCGAATCTTGTAAAATTTCGAGTGTCTAAATTTTTTAATTTAAGGCCTTGAAATTTTTATAGTTTCATCGTTGTTTTTTATTTTTAATATCTTAGCGATTGGTTTACATATTTGAACACGTGTCATTTTCTCATAATACTTTCCAGTTATAAATTAAATTTTATAACACTTTAATATCACAATAATCCTTACAAAATTTTTCAAAAATAAAGATCATAATTTTTCACTTAATTACTTATACATTATTTAGATATTTAAATATTTTACCTTACATTTAACGTTCTCTCGACATAATTCAAATAACATGCTCAAATAACAATTATTGGAATAACAGTTTACTTTACCAGATGTTATTTGAAATAATTATGCGCCAGTTTATTTTGACATGAAAATGATGTTTCTCTACGTTATTGTATTATATCCAAACGAAGTCAAATAATTTGTTGTTTAATTTCTATGTATTTAAACGTAAATATTGACGCAAATGCGAATTAATTAAATCAATTAGTTAAATATGAATTGAGGTAAATGTTGATTATAACCGAAAGATCGTCTGAATACCATATTATAATAACTTAAAATAATGAAGTTTCTGTTCCTTATACGAAGCATTTTTTACGTAAATTCGTTCGCTTCAGAAAATTTCATGTTTCGTTACATCAACGTCGAAAGTCTTTCGCAAGTTCGTGCTTCGTAACTTTATCAGCATACATGTTTCTTAATTGCTCGCTTAGGAGAACGGGACGCTGATGATCTCGACTTATATCCTTCAGTTCCTTGAAATTGCAAAATATCCTGGCGCAGTCATGCTTTAAAAATATTTTGCAAGAAAAATTTTAACAAATTTGAAGTTTTGACAAAATTCGTTGAAGGTAAAATTTGAAAGATATCGTACGACACTTAATTAAGTAAAACTACAGCGATGATATTCCATTTCTCAGGCTTCTCTTTCGTAGAAAATTTCGTGTTACAGATTTTGATAAATTAGTACATTAAGTTACACTCTGATTGCAGGGAAAAAGATTTTTGTTCCGCCTTCCATTTTTCTTTCAAGCATGAACTAAATCTTAACATTTTCTAGAATATTCAGTTGCATTAATTATTAACAGTTTCAGTATTCAATTTAATTAAACCATGGAACATTTATATTGCAATCTTCTAGAAAATTACGTTTTGAAACATTTCATAACATTTAATTCCGACTTAAAAACAAATAATCGAAAAGAGGGATTGAATTTTAAATATTTGTATCAATTGTTTGAAAATTGCGATAAATTATTGAAGGATCGAAAACATAATAACGAACACGGTATTCAGAGATAATGAATGATAGAGTTCAGTTTTATTTTATAAAATGTTATTTCGAAAGCTATTATCATGTAGTCCGCGCGTGTTTTCCCCTGGCCACGTGAAAATATAAAAGCATGTAATGTAGGTTATGCGCTCGCGATCGTGTTTCCATGCAACTTCTATTTCAGGCATCGAAAAAAACAAAAGCTGCAATCACCGAAATGGAAAATCTCACATTCAACGAAAAGAACATTTCTCTTCGGTTGACTTTGAAATTCTGCAAAATTGCTTCGGGGATCGTGTTTTCTGATGGAACGCAAACACATATGTCAGAAGAACATTCGAAAATATCAGGAACGAAAATGAAAAGCGGCCAGAGTGGTTGGATCAAGTTAAATCCAATTTTACGATCCTGTGCGTAGCGAACAACGCTAGTAATTATCGATAATTACCTCGTTAACGAGAGAACGATTCCTCGTTGATTTTCATAACTGAAAGAAACAGTGGTAACTACTTTGATCACTAAATTATACTGCTGAAATAAAGATACTTCAACTTGAAACAATAATTTGTTCATTATCGTGTTTCAAGTTTAAATACTTTTATTTGAATCACGAATACATTGGGTGGCCAAGATGAAAGCTCTGGACGTTACGTGGCCCCTCTCGAGCGCGCAATTCAAATATCACGCGCGGTAATATACAGAAAATTGATTACAAATACATTTCAAATTATTAGTGGTTGACACGAAAGTAGATTTGCTCTATTTAAATTTCCCGCTCGTTTGTACAACCAATTTAAAGGAACGTTTTCAAGAGATCAAAGGTGCCGGCAGAGAGTGTCTGTTTACTCTGTGGTATAACTTCGGGCCTCCTTTATCTTCGCCTGCAAATAACTTTGTCCAAGAGTTAACGAACATGAGAAATAATTAGAAGCTGCATTTTCTGTTATATAATTATATAATTCAAACATTTGTTTCAAACTTATATGTGTGGGAATTAATTATAAGCTTTTCTGAAACTGAATGTTGAGATAACATTTCCATTTTAAAAACTCGAAGATTACGTTCGAATGAAATCAATTTATCGTATTGCAATTTATACAACTGTAATATTAAGACAATAACAGTGATACAAATAGCAGTTAATTTAACGTAAATCCATTATAATCTTACAAACAGTCATTGCATAATCATACAATCGTTATCTAAATCGTAGAAGAAGGTATTTTATTTTTAATCTACTTAACAAACAACTCAATAATTCCTACAATTTCGTTTGTGCTGTAAGATATCTTGAAAAAATTGGATCGAATTTAAGCAATAAAAATCAGCGACAGTCGTTTCATCGATCCGACTTGATCTTTTACATTCGCCCTCGAAAAGATTGGGAGATTGATTTCCGTGAATCTGTCTCGAAGCTCCGAATGCTCGATAAAATGTTCCGAGTTTATTACTCGGAATCCGGTTTGATCCGTCTTTCGATAAAATACTCGGCAATAAAAACACGATTTCTCATAGGTGGTGCTCGGAGGGGGCCGGCGCCATTTCGTGCCGAAGGTGACCCCGGATCCGGAGGAGCCGGATAAAGATGGCAGACGATTGGACGGAAGAAATTTGATCGAAGAATGGTTAAGGAATCACCGGCTACGTAATGTGACCGCGGAATACGTCGCCAACAAGGAACAATTCGAGAACGTGGATCCGCGGAAAGTCAACCATCTGCTAGGTAACGGACTGATATGATTTTCTTATCGTGACGATCGATATCGCTTGCAGTTGCAACGCTGGCGAACCTATAACTCTCGTAAAGTTCGTAGGATTAATATTCAAATTTTATACCCGGTGATCGGAAGTTGAAATGCTTTAAAAACTTCGACTCGTAAATATTTTTAAGTACGAAAGTCGGAGTACTATAGATACTTATAATGGATTGTTTATAGGAGGACACTCGAGAATAGAGAGATTTTGGGGAATGCATTTGGGTATTCGGGTATATGGGAATGTAGTTATTTAGAAATGGAGGTTTGCAAATTTTGCTACGGATATTTATGAGTATAGGAAGTGGGAAATATGCAGTATGTAGGGATTTAAAGCGTAAAGATTTATGATGCTGGGATTTAGAAGTAAAGTTTGGGAATTCAGAATTTCGAAAACTTGCGATTTATAAAAATTTATAAAAGCACTTGGAAATTTAAGAGAAATATAAGAACATACATGTGTTATTTTTCCATAAATTTTGCATATGTACGCGAAATTAATTCTACAAAATTTGTTATCCAAGTAAAAACGAATCGATGCGAGGGAGTTTATATCCGCCATTAGGGAACACGACATAAAGGTTATTGAAATGAATTGATAACCAATAGCGTTCCTTAATATCAACTCTTGCCGAAAATCAACAGCTTTGGTCGATATACCCGGTATAATCTCAAATTCAAACGTTATGCTTGCCATAATTAGGGCGAACTATCTAACAGCCACCCATATTAAAGGATTAATGCAATCATGCACGATCAATAACTATTCGACGTTATATAGCTCATAAGCTGTAATCGTTTAAGCCGTGTTATTCCTTTCGTATTCGCGTCATTTCGCATGGTATAAACTAGCGAATAAAATCTGCGTAATGGCGGACCGAATTAAACGTCCGCAACTATTTGCATAGAACACACACGAGTACGTTTATGACAATTTCTTGGAATGAATTTGATGAATAACTTTGTAACCGGGAATTTAATATCATCGTACTTGGAATTTGTGTCTGCTGGAGAATGCCGGAAATATTTAAGGAAATATACCGAAATTAAGCAGGACATTCTCGTAACTGCATGAAATGGATTACACGCTTTAATCACGCTTTGAGTTACTCAAATGTCGGAAGGTGTATTATTTTAAAAGAAATAACTACCTTTCAGTAAGAAATGGTATGCGTTAATGAAGGGAGATATAACGAAGAGTTGTATATGATATCATTTATTTATTTATAAATACTGAAAAGTTAGTTTGTAGTCGTCAAAGTGTACTCAATTACCTCTTTTAATGAACTGTTATATATTTTTTAAATATAGTTTACAAACGTATAAATTTTCAAGTGTCTTTTCAAACTTCGAAAATTGCCGGATTTCTGAAGCCCTAAATCAAATCCTTCAGTTCGTAAATTCTCAAACTTTCCAACTCCCAAATCCTCCATTCATAAAATCTCGAATCTCCGAATTCCCAAATCCTTAAATTCGTAAACTCAAAAATCTCAGAATTCTCAAATCTTCAAATTCGTTAATTCCCAAATTTTCCAATTCCCAAATCCTTAAATTCCAAATTTCACAACTCCCAAATCCCCAAAGTCATAAAATCCCAAATTTCACAACTTCCAAATCCCTAAATTCGTAAACTCC
The DNA here is from genome assembly GCF_050947335.1 of Megachile rotundata. Classification (NCBI taxonomy): domain Eukaryota; kingdom Metazoa; phylum Arthropoda; class Insecta; order Hymenoptera; family Megachilidae; genus Megachile; species Megachile rotundata. The sequence continues at coordinate 17,888,811 of NC_134983.1, forward strand.
CAAATTTCCGAATTCTCAAATCTTCAAATTCGTTAACTCCCAAATTTCCCAATTCCCAAATCCTTAAATTCTAAATTTCACAACTCCCAAATCCCCAAAGTCATAAAATTCCAAATTTCACAACTTCCAAATCCCTAAATTCGTAAACTCCCAAATTTCCGAATTCTCAAATCCCCAAATTCGTAAACTCCCAAATTTTCCAATTCCCAAATCCTTAAATTCTAAATTTCACAACTCCCAAATCCCCAAAGTCATAAAATTCCAAATTTCACAACTTCCAAATCCCTAAATTCGTAAACTCCCAAATTTCCGAATTCTCAAATCTTCAAATTCGTTAACTCCCAAATTTCCCAATTCCCAAATCCTTAAATTCTAAATTTCACAACTCCAAATCCCCAAAGTCATAAAATTCCAAATTTCACAACTTCCAAATCCCTAAATTCGTAAACTCCCAAATTTCCGAATTCTCAAATCCCCAAATTCGTAAACTCCCAAATTTTCCAATTCCCAAATCCTTAAATTCTAAATTTCACAACTCCCAAATCCCCAAAGTCATAAAATTCCAAATTTCACAACTTCCAAATCCCTAAATTCGTAAACTCCCAAATTTCCGAATTCCCAAATCCTTAAATTCCAAATTTCACAACTCCCAAATCCCCAAAGTCATAAAATCCCAAATTTCACAACTCCCAAATCCCCAAATTCGTAAACTCCCAAATTTCCGAATTCCCAAATCCCCAAATTCGTAAACTCCCAAATTTCCCAATTCCCAAATCTCCGAGTTCCCAAATTTCCAAACTAAACCCCGAAATTTCCAAATTGTCAAGTCCCTAAATTCATAAACTCCCAAATTGTCAAATGATTCACCATAATTACTTTTGCACCCCAAATTGCGTACCATTTCTTAAGATCAAATCACATTGGACGATATTTTCTCGAAATCGTATAAATCAGTATTCTTATCGCGAAATATTCCTCTCATTGCAATCTCAGAAAAGAAAACAGAATTCTATCACGAATAAAAACGAATTGATAAAAGTTAGTTTGTTGAAACTTTCCTGATTCGCCATCCCATGGCATTCGATGATTTCAGGTCTGTTTTCCTATAACCACATGGACTTCAACGTCGATCGAAACACGAACGGAAGCGGCGACCCTTCGCTGGCCGAAATGACGATAAAAGCGCTTCGTGTACTGGCGAAGAATCCCGAGGGATATTTCCTCTTCGTAGAAGGTACGTAAAGACGAACAAACGGACTTGGTCCTCGCGAAACTGCGTATATAAGAAAACGCGGAGATGCATCTTCACGATAATTCGCCTTTTCGATATTCCATCGAGCCGTTAAGGGCGAAAAATTTCCTTTGAAAGCGGAAAACTGCTCTTGAAATATCTATCGGATTTGAATGGTTCGAAACTGACGGATTGTAGCCAATTTCGCTTTATTGGAAATCACTTTTTGCGACACTCGCGATTTACTTTAACGTCGGCTGTTGTGAAACTGTGTTTGTTTACCCGGCTTTTGAGATTTGGAGATTTAGGAAATTGAGAACTTTGGATTAGGGGAATTAGGGATTTTTGGAGGATCGAAAACTTTAGGATTTAGAAATTAGTGTGTTAATAGAGTTAATAGTAAATTAAGATTGAACCGAGTTAATAAGGTTAAACACTAATAGTTCATTAAGGTTTAATAATAAATTATATAGAATATGTTTCTCATGTACGAAAGCAACTATCGAAGTTCAAGATGGCGGCACACTGACATCTTACTTAATTTCTTCATCTCTCTATACATAGAATGAAATTGAAATCTTGTTTTCATAACAGTAAACAGTAAATTGTACAAAATACCAAGTTGTTCATGTACGAAAGCAACTATCGAAATTCAAGATGGCGGCACACTGACATCTTCCTTAATTTCTTCATCTCTCTATACATAGAATGAAATTGAAATCTTGTTTTCGTAATAGTAAACAGTAAATTGTACAAAATACCAAGTTGTTCATGTACGAAAGCAACTATCGAAATTCAAGATGGCGGCACACTGACATCTTCCCTGATTTCTTCATCTCTCTATACATAGAATGAAATTGAAATCTTGTTTTCATAACAGTAAACAGTAAATTGTACAAAATACCAAGTTGTTCATGTACGAAAGCAACTATCGAAGTTCAAGATGGCGGCACACTGACATCTTCCCTAATTTCTTCATCACTCTATACATAGAATCAAATTGAAATCTTGTTTTCGTAATAGTAAACAGTAAATTGTACAAAATACCAAGTTGTTCATGTACGAAAGCAACTATCGAAATTCAAGATGGCGGCACACTGACATCTTCCCTAATTTCTTCATCACTCTATATAGAACGAAAATGAAATCTTGTTCTTAGAATAATAAACAGTAAATTGTATAAGATACGAACGTGTTCATGTACGAAAGCAACTATCGAAATTCAAGATGGCTGTACACTGACATTTCCCCTGATTTATTCATCTTTCGCGCAAGCTCGTGAAAAGATCTGTAATCACGAATGCCTCGCGTAGGCACGGAACTCAGATCTTTTGACTGGAATAAGATTGAGCTAATGCTCTAGAGAGTGTTCCTTCTGTGAATAGGGAAACACGAATTTCCTACGGGAAGATTGAGTCAGCGTTCCATACTTTATCGAGTTTATAGCTTTCCACCCCTTGATAACCGGTGTGTACATCTCACGTTCTTACATTGTCAGTAAAGGCGTTTCCTCCTTTGGCGCGATCATATTTTTCTTGTTTCGATCGGAAAACGCTGATTCGGGGATCCTTTTGATATGGATAGTTCGCTATCTGGAGACGGAATAATAATTGTCTCCTTAAATTAAAGGTTCGGATAACTGATTACTCGTTCGAATTTTATCCATATATTGGTATTAACCTAGTTTCTGATGAAGATAATTTTACGGGATTAGTAGCAGGTGGGATTATCTACGCATCTACCTTATTTGTCATTGTAGAAAGAACTTGTGCGGATAAAGTTAAATATTATTTCACGAATATTTTTCATGTTATTCATGTGAGAGTTTTTTAAATATTTGTTCTAAAACGTCGATGTACATGAACAGGAAATATACCTTTAAAAAAAACTGATATGATTTTGGGAACGTGAAAAAATTGTAGAACTTGCAAACTTGCAAATATTGTAAAAATCGTCAATGTACGAAAAATGGTAAACCTGAAAATATTGCAAAAATTGTCAATGTACAAAAAATGGTAGAAATTGTAAACCTAAAAATATTGTAAAAATTATAAATCTACAAAAATTGTAGAATCTGTAAACCTCAAAAAATAGTAAAATTGTCATTTAACAAATTTTTTTCTGAAGTCAATGATATGAAAATCATTCGAAATGGTAATAAATATAATTCCTCCGTGTAAAAGGACGAATAAAGTCCTTTTAATAACATTTTAAGACAATCTACGAGTTTCAAATTTACATACATATATCAATTCCGTGAAAAAATATTAAAAAAGTATTGAAGTACAATAAAAATATATTTCTTTGCAATGAAGACGCGAGAGCCAATACGAAGCACAGGATTTGAAAAATCCACAGATTTTCTTTGACGCGAACGAACTAATAAAGGATGCATACAAAGAGATGACAAAGAGCATGTAGTTCATAATCTTTTCGATCGATCCGTGCGATAACTGAAATTTATCGTAGAACGGAATCTACGAAGCGTTCACGTGTCGCTGATAACTATAAAAGAAATGAAGTTCGTGTAATAAACCGCTGAAAATGAAAATCTGTCCGTATTTCAGCTTGTTCACCCGATCTAATTCTGACTGCGCAAACGCGTAGTAACTTTTCTCTCATAAATCAGTCGACCTTTGTGCTACCGAACTTCTGATTAATTTCCTAGTGCGAAACCAATCGATTTCACTTCGCAAATTGTGTTCTGAATTCGTTGGGTTGTTCTTCAATTAATATACGATATACTTTGTGATTTACATCGTTTGTCAAATACAATTAATCTTTGACACGTGCGATACAATTAAATTCTACATTTATTCGCTGCAATTTTTAATACTGAAAGCATTTTCAATAATACTCGTGTTTTAATTATTTTGAAGCATGCATTTCCATTTAGGAACGTGTTTACAAAATTACGGAAAAATTGATTTTATAGAATTATAATGAAATTAGAAGAAAGACATGTGGGGACTGTTGGAAATGATATAAATTAATTTTTTGAATTAGCTTCGATTATGAGATTATAAGTAATCTTTTGCATGATGTACTTGATCGGTCAAATTTATCGCGGTTTTATCAAAATGGCGCTCGCTTCTTCTATCGTTTTCCTTTTGCACACTCATTTCTATTTTTGCGGCTATTATATCAAAAAACGTTGTTAACTGAAACAAAGTGGTTTATTAGTATACTCTATTTATTATTTGATTCATTATTTATAGCACTAAACTGATTTTTTAAATATAAATGTAAAATTATCTACGTTTCATGTCCTATACCTTAAGTAATATTTTCAATATAATACAATATTAATTTTATTGAAGTAACATCTTAAAATAAAAATAGACTAAGTACGAATTAAAAATAGCTAACAAGAAAATAAAAATATGTGATCACCAGGTATAATAAAAAATTGTGTGCATGCACTGTGTATTAGTGTCTGCATGTTTTTAAATCTGCTGTCTATTTAATTTAAAATTTCTCTATTAAATAAGAACCAATAAATTTTATTGCTCCGACGCAGTTTCATTATCAGAGACTAGCACGACCATCGATTAATCGACTATACTTTGAACTTCTGCCTTGAAGAGTTGCGCTTGTTTCGCTGTCGATTCTCATCTCGCAGTTTATAATAGACGTTGAAATCTAGATCCGTCGAGTAAAGTTTCCTGGGGCGCAACAACTGTTGCTCTCGGTTGGCAGCTGGGAAACACACACCCTCTTTGACAAATTTTGACACAATATGCCGCTCTCAGCGCCGATCGAACCCATCGAGAACCCATCGTCCTTTCACCCCATTGTCGTGCGTACACCAAGATTCCAACAACCCCCGGTTTCGCTGTTGGAGTACTTCACTTGCACAACTTTAATCATGTTTCACGGAGTTTCGTCTTCTAACCCTACTTTCCGATAATCAATCGTCTTGAAACCGTTCAATGCTTTTCTGTAAGTTTCCTACTTACTACTTACTAGCGAGTTTAATTACGACCAAGTAGATTAAGTATGACAAATTTGGAAATTGAAGTATCACGTTTTTAAAATTTTGAAGTTTTTAAATTGGAAATTTTCAAACTTTAGAAATTGGGAATTTTCAGGTTTATGCATTTTTAAATTCTTACGAGTATTTATGAATTGGAACATAATAATAATCTTGAAATTTGCAAATTTAGGAAACTTCATTATTCATTAGTGTCCGCGAATGTCACATGTACGTCTATCTATATGAAATATTAAACAGTATCCATTGAAAATTCAAAAGCACCTCAATTACTATGATTAATCGAACGCTTTAACTAAGCGTTATACAAATAACGCAGGATTGGGTTAAATTAATTTTTCACCTTCTTCATTTAATAATAATTGACGACAGTTTCTACTTGTGTTCGACACAGTAATTCAGTTTTACAAAATTTGCAGAATGGACAAATATTTTTAAGTACATGCAACAAACACGAACCTAACCTATAACATTCTAACCCCTAATTTACAAGCGTGTAAATTACATAGAATAATTGTAATCCAGATCCAAAAACGTTCAGAATATTCGTCGGTATTTTACCAGCCAAAAAAATATTCGCAATAAAAATGTTTTCAATCTCTCTATCGCTTTTAATCATTTTACCAGAAACGACTTTTTGTGCAACGAACATGGAGGGCAGTTAAAAAAGTTTGTCGATACGAGAAAAAAGTTATATTTTTGCTCGTCTGGAAGTTACTCTATTTTTACCGAAATAAGAGCAAGTATTTTTAACAAAATTGTGGCATCTGTCGCGGTGCTTAAAAAAAAGTTGGCTCAGGATGCTTCTTCCTTCGTCGTTGATTTTGCAACGTCTTATCATCTCTTGTGCCATGTCGAGAGGCCACTTCCGCCATCATGTTTAGAAGCACCAAGAGAGAAAAAAAGCTGCTAGATAAAAACCCAGAACTCGAGAATTAAAGTGGAACGATTGAAAAGAATGATTTCGTTTGCTTTTGATTATATTGCTGATCGGCTAGGCTTTAATTTGCTTTTGTATTTTTATGTTGCGATGCACAAGGTTTTGGGTCTTTGGATTTTTAAATTATTAAGCTCACGAATTTTTAAATTGTGAAATTGTGAAATGGTAGAATGGTAAAATATTTTAATTCCAAAATCCGAAATTCTAAATTCCGAATTCCAAGCTTCCGAAATTCTAAGCTTAAAAAATTCCGAACATCCGAAATTCCAAACTTCCGAAATTCCAAGCTTCCGAAATTCCAAAATTCCAAATTCCAAACTTTCGAAATTCCAAGCTTCCGAAATTCCAAGCTTCCGAAATTTCAAGCTTCCGAAATTCCAAAGTACCGAAATTCCAAATTTCCGAAATTCCAAGCTTCCGAAATTTCAAGCTTCCGAAATTTCAAGCTTCCGAAATTCCAAAGTACCGAAATTCCAAGCTTCCGAAATTTCAAGCTTCCGAAATTCCAAAGTACCGAAATTCCAAATTTCCGAAATTCCAAGCTTCCGAAATTCCAAAGTACCGAAATTCCAAGCTTCCGAAATTCTAAACTTCCGAAATTCCAAGCTTCCGAAATTCCAAGCTTCCGAAATTCCAAGCTTCCGAAATTCCAAGCTTCCGAAATTCCAAATTTCCGAAATTCCAAGCTTCCGAAATTTCAAGCTTTCAAAATTCCAAGCTTCCAAAATTCCAAGCTTCCAAAATTCCAAGCTTCCGAAATTCCAAGCTTCCAAAATTCCAAGCTTCCAAAATTCCAAGCTTCCAAAATTCCAAGCTTCCAAAATTCCAAGCTTCCAAAATTCCAAACATCCGAAATTCCAAGCTTCCAAAATTCCAAAATTCCAAAACTCCAACATTCTCAACTTCTCAATCTCCAAAATTACCAAACCCTCAAACTCTCAAATTCTCGAATCCTCAAATCCCCAATTCTCCTAATTTATATTCACATAGGTAATCGAATTCTTTTATTTGATATATTACTTCTATTAATTTTTTCACGATTTAAACCTCTGCATTGCTCTCTATAGCGCAAAACCCTTTTCGAATGAAATACCCATACAACAGCAATATACGTGTAAGATTTATTGAATCGGAGCATTCTCGAATTTCAAACAAAAGACCATCGTATCACATAGTACACATACCATACCTATCGTTCCTATCACCCACACCACGCACATATTCACACGAATTTATGATAGATCGTATGATATTTATTTATAACGTAAGCACCCATTGAATTACGAGGTTATCAAGCTGTATCTTTTTTTACCTGTCATTTTCCGCTTTTTATTTAATCTTATTTGACTTACTATATTTAACCTCTTTTGGTTATATCGCTTTAAACCGCTGGTATATGTCTGCAATATTTTATAAATTTTTTTCAAACTGTGTTCTTCTAAGTTTCAAAGTTAACAAATCTCTAGACCTTTAAATTTTAGAATCACTAAATTTTTATATAATATTTGTAAATTGGAAAGTTTGAAAATTAAGGTTCTATATTCACCATTCCAAAAATTTTTAATTTCTCATTTTCTAAATTTTCAAATAATCATACTTCTAAGTGTGAAAAATTGAACATTTACGAATTGGAAAATTCGTAGATTCGAAAGCTTCAAATACATGCATTTCAATTTTTTATAAATTTCAAGCTTTCAGTTTTCTAATTTTATATTTTCACAATTTCTTGATTAACAAATTCTCCAATTTTCTGAATCTCCACCTGGCAAATGCCTTCTTTAAAAAAGTCCATATTCCCATAACTTTTTAATTAATAAATCGTAAATTCCTATAAGCGAATAATAAGAATATGTCTGTGATAGAAAACTATTCGACAATTCTGTTTCCACAACCGCTACTCGCAGTTTGCACGTCGTTGCCCGTGAAATTCTTCGGTGGCCACTTGATGTGCCACGCTGATCGTCCGTAAATAGCTTGAAACTTTCAAGTTAGGGTCTCCAATAATCTATTGGAGCTGACGGCATTTGCTGGCTCGATAATTGAATTCGGGATTCTTGTGGGTCGTTCCGAATAATTAGCGTTAACTGTGATGGCCACGGTGCTTTCCTAAACGCGAGTTCAATGGTAATGCTGATGACGCTCGTTCACGTGTTTCGTATTTGTAATTCTGAAGCAGTTGCCGCGTCTTCTTGGTTTCTTGATGACTCTATGCTGTATACGGTACGGACGAGCTTAAACTTCTTCGAAATTAATCGAACTTGGGCATATGCAGATTCGGACAGTAAAACTGTGTCGATGTTCTACGTTTATTACGTGCAAATTGTCTGCGATTTGGGGTAAATCGTTTACATAGTAGTTACTTACAATTTTATACAAATTTAAATTTATAATTTTTTAGAATTTTATATTTTATATAATTTTATATAATTTTATACAATTTTATACAATTTTGTACGATTTTGTACGATTTTGTACGATTTTGTACGATTTTGTACAATTTTATACGATTTTATACAATTTTATACAATTTTATACAATTTTATACAATTTTATACAATTTTATACAATTTTATACAATTTTATACAATTTTATACAATTTTATACAATTTTATACAATTTTATACAATTTTATACAATTTTATACAATTTTATACAATTTTATACAATTTTATACAATTTTATATAATTTTATACAATTTTATACAATTTTATATAATTTTATATAATTTTATACAATTTTATATAATTTTATATAATTTTATATAATTTTATATAATTTTATATAATTTTATACAATTTTATACAACTTTACCCAGTATTATATAATTTTATATAATTTTATACAATTTTATACAACTTTACCCAGTATTATATAATTTTATATAATTTTATACAATTTTATATAATTTCATACAATTTTATACAATTTTATATAATTTTATACAATTTCATACAATTTTATATAAGTTTATATAATTTTATACAATTTCATACAATTTCATACAAGTTCATACAATTTTATACAATTTTATACAATTTTATACAATTTTATACAATTTTATAAAACTTCATACAATTCCATACAAATTGTATACAATTTTATAAAACTTCATACAATTCCATACAAATTGTATACAATTATATACTTATACAGTTTGCAATCAATTATATGCAACATAATAATATACACTTATACACAAATTATACATAGTTACAGAAAAATTAATTATACACAGTTACATGCAAATTAATCGTGCACAATTACATAAAATTACATACAAGGTCAGTATGTAATTATATGTATATACAAATTATACACATTTATATACAAATCAGTAATATGCATTTTCATTAAAAAAATGAGGGTGGAAAATTCTGTGTCGTCCTAAAAGCACAGCTACTGAATCTCCTCTCCATTTTCAAACTACACGAAAAGTTTTGTATGTTTTAGCACGGTGCTTTTATTCAAAAATGCACAACGATGCACTTTCCGTAATTATGTTACCACTGAGATGACGTTAAAAATTGACAATAGCGAGTTAATGCAACGTTGCATTAGAATACCTTTTGATAATTTGTACTAATCACTTGCGAAAGGTTTTGCATGTAATGACCTGATTATTTTGAAATTCGAAGAAATTCTGTACGTTTTGCCTTTTTAAACCTTTCTGAGGAGTTTCACTTCTTCAGCTGTGATTTTACTGAAATTTGAGGTTCAAGTCAACTTTGCATAGTCAACGACCGATACCAAATTGACATAACAACCTTCTATCTGTTTCAATATTGTAGCTACGGCTAGTTCTAACGCACCTAACAAATAAAACATAGTGCAAGGGTTTAGTGTCAAACATCCTGCATTCAATTTTGAATTAATTCACAAAGTCCCACATACTATTTATGTTACTGTGTCACAATCAGACATCGGATGTTTGCGTATTTAAATCGGTGTTTGCAAACATAACATAAATCACGTAACCAACGTACTCGATGTCAGAAGTGACATGATTTATTCTGTAAGTTCATAATTGATACGCAGTCCGGTGATAATGTTTGTACACAATCCGATGCATTATTTATGTGTATCCAGGTGGCAGAATCGATCATGCGCATCATCATAACAACGCGTATCGAGCACTGGACGAGACATTATCTCTGGAGGAAGCAGTAAGGGCCGTGATAAAGGAAGTCGACTTATCAGAAACGCTCTTAGTTGTGACGGCAGATCATTCGCATGTACTTACGCTTGGTGGTCTCGGAACACGTCGTGGAAATCCTATATTCGGTAAGTGGATCTATAAGTCACTATCTGATACTACGATTAAAATGATCGATCGAACTGATACGCTCAGATACCGTACACATAGTTATTCACTTTGATTTTAGGTATTGTTGTCGAGTCATTCAAAAGTTGATTTTAAACATTTTATTTCTTCAAGCTTATGTAAGATTCGGCTGAAAATACAGGGTGTCTTACAATTAGGTCCCTGAAATGGGGGGTAGCTGACGTGATTCTGAATAAGATTTCCCTTTGCAGAAATGGGGTTTGAAGCCTTGTTTTTGAATTATTAAGAAAAAACACGGACCAATCAGAGCGTGAGGATTATTACGCGTTGGGTTACTACGCGTTGGTTAACTACGCGTTAGATTATCACGTGTTAGATTCCTACGCTTAGAATTACCATGCGTTGTATTAATACGCGTTGGACTTATACGCGTTGAATATCCACGTGCTGGATCACTACGCGTTAGATATCGACACGCTGGATTACTACGCGTTAGATATCGACACGCTGGATTACTACGCATTGCATTACCACGCATTAGATTTCTATGCTTAGAATGACCACGCGTTGCGTTATTATGCGTTGGATTACTACGCGTTGAATATGCACGCGCTAAGTTATTACGCGTTTGATATTCACACGCTGTATTACTACGCGTTGTATTACTACGCGTTGGATTACTACGCGTAGGATTACCACGCGTTGCAGTATCACGTGCTGGATTACTACGCGTTTGATATCGACACGCTGTATTACTACGCGTTACATTACCACGCATTAGATTCCTACGCTTAGAATGACCACGCGTTGCGTTATTACGCGTTGGATTACTACGCGTTGAATATGCACGCGCTAGGTTACTACGCGTTTGATATTCACACGCTGTATTACTACGCGTTAGATATCGACACGTTGGATTACTACGCGTTACATTACCACGCATTAGATTCCTTCGCTTAGAATGACCACGCGTTGCGTTATTATGCGTTGGATTACTACGCGTTGGATTACTACGCGTTGAATATGCACGCGCTAGGTTACTACGCGTTTGATATTCACACGCTGTATTACTACGCGTTGTATTACTACGCGTTGGATTACTACGCGTAGGATTACCACGCGTTGCAGTATCACGTGCTGGATTACTACGCGTTTGATATCGACACGCTGTATTACTACGCGTTACATTACCACGCATTAGATTCCTACGCTTAGAATGACCACGCGTTGCGTTATTACGCGTTGGATTACTACGCGTTGAATATGCACGCGCTAGGTTACTACGCGTTTGATATTCACACGCTGTATTACTACGCGTTAGATATCGACACGTTGGATTACTACGCGTTACATTACCACGCATTAGATTCCTTCGCTTAGAATGACCACGCGTTGCGTTATTATGCGTTGGATTACTACGCGTTGGATTACTACGCGTTGAATATGCACGCGCTAGGTTACTACGCGTTTGATATTCACACGCTGTATTACTACGCGTTGTATTACTACGCGTTGGATTACTGCGGGTAGGATTACCACGCGTTGCATTATCACGTGCTGGATTACTACGCGTTTGATATTCACACGCTGTATTACTACGCGTTACATTACCACGCATTAGATTTCTACGCTTAGAATGACCACGCGTTGCATTATTACGCGTTGGATTACTACGCGTTGAATATGCACGCGCTAGGTTACTACGCGTTTGATATTCACACGCTGTATTACTACGCGTTAGATATCGACACGTTGGATTACTACGCATTGCATTACCACGCATTAGATTTCTGCGCTTAGAATGACCACGCGTTGCGTTATTACGCGTTGGATTACTACGTGTTGAATATGCACGCGCTAGGTTACTACACGTTTGATATTTACACGCTGTATTACTACGCGTTGTATTACTACGCGTTGGATTACTGCGGGTAGGATTACCATGCGTTGCATTATCACGTGTTGGATTACCACGCGTTAGATAACTACGAAGCTGTCGCTCTCGCGTCTGCGCATGCGTAATCCTCGCGCTCTGATTGGTTTTTCCTTAATAATGTAAAAGCGAAGCTTCCAACCCCATTTTTGCAAAGGGAAATTTTATTCAGAATCGCGTCAGCTACCCCCCGTTTCAGAGACCTACGCCAGTTGTAAGGCACTCTGTATATGTTAGTCAAGATATTATATTACTTATTTCATAGAAAGATCAATGTACACAGAATTCTTCATAGGTAAAAGTACACCAACAATTTCTTTTTGCTGTAATATTTGTTGTTTTAAGCAAAATATCGTATTTTCGCGTTTTATTAATATTCGTGCAATTTCTGCAAGCAATGGAAGCTTGAAAATTGAACTGCAGAGCTTTGTTTTCTGCGCAAACGAAATATATTCTACTTCGGTATACGATAATATTATAAAGCGTAAACAACTGAAACTCAACATGCAATGAGGAGGAAAGAAGTTTTGATGAGAGCTTGTAATTCATTTTAGAAGATTTATTGAGAAATAACACAGTAATGAAGAAGATCGTTAATAACAGACGTCAAAGGATATAAGGAAAATCGCATTGAATTTAGATAACAAAGGACAACCTCGGATTTCGAATGGAAGGGAAAGGAAATGATCAGTTAGGAAAATCCACTGTAGTGGAATTAGCGTAAGAGGTTTGACATGAAATGAGAATCAGTATTAAAACTGTCTATAATGAAAAATAAGAAGCATCAAGTAACAAGCATAAAACCGAATTAATGACACGAGAAGAAAAAAACTGGGCTTCCTCTAGAAGATTTGTTGAAGAGACAAGATTAATGGGGTATTATAAATATGCTCTTGGCTCACATAAGAGTGTATGGTAAAGAGTAAATGTAGCTCGAAAGGAAATTTCAAAACGTAAAAACTAGAAAATTAAAACGCAAAGGGTTGGGAAAGTGTTTGTAGAATACATTCGAGGAAATGAAAATTCAAACTTAAAATTAAAATTGTAAAATTAAAATGTGGAATTAAAATTTAATTAATTCTACCGTCGACAAACTGTTGAGAACTGTAATTACTGCAGATGAGTTTATGCAAGAAGCCATATTTTTCTGTTTTCAATTGTTGCAAATTTATACTTAAATAATGAACGAATTTATGTTTCTACTCGTAAATTCATCCGGCGAAACATACATTATGTAAAACAATTCTTGCGTCCCTCAATTTAATTCTGATTACTGTTTAGCATAATGTCAATCTCAATTATCTAAATTATCTCAATACAACAGAACCGCAAATGATTGCATCCATTATTTCTGAATAACAGTTCGATAATTATATGCACAGAAACCGAGCCTGTCGAATTTAAATTATTCGTGCCTATCGGAAACATGCCGGGCGTGCGTTATTTCATTGATTTCGCTTTACCGAACGAATTTCAAACGGAATAATAAAAACAAACATCGCTATATCGAAAGTGCGAAGTTGTCAATGTAAATGACATTTTCCCCGTATTAGCTGATGCCGTTTAACGTTATCGACGAAAAACAAACAATAAAAATTCCTCTTGACGATATTAAATTCGCCAACGTTCGATAAAATTCCCCGGACATTATTCGCGATAATCCTCTGTGCTAAAAAATCATCTGGTAATATTAAAAATTGCTCGATAATATTTCAGAACAGTTCGTTGCACAAATTGACAGTCAGTTAATTGGATGGATTTCTCCGAGCCTTTCAATTTTTCCAGTTATCCAGATGCAATGCAATATTTGTTGACTATTTACGCGAACACTATAAAAATTTAGTGAATCAAGTTATATAAATTATCTTCATTTCTAACATGGTTTATCAATATTTTATAAAAGATATTCTTTTACTCGGAAAATAATTCGTTATTATTTTGAATGTATTGTATGAAATGACCGAGTGGATCTGAAGGAAAATTCAATCTGCAACTTACATGATTTCTCAAGTATTTCACATATTTTATATTGGTTATGTATCGCAATTTCGTAAAATTAATTTCGATCAGCATAAACAGATAAATAAAATTCGAAGTACCTTCGAGTAATAATTCAATCACGATAATATCGCGATTAAAAAGTAAATGAATTTATAGCTAATTCATTAATCCACGGCGTGGAGAATCTCCTATTTATCAGATTATATTCAAAATTTTTGCAGATAATTGCAAACACCCGAAAAACGACAGCAGGTCATAAATTGTCTGATATCACCAGCTTTGCATTTAAAAGCTGTTGATCGTCGAATGACGAGTAAAATGAAATTTCGCAGAAAAAGAATGTGGACCGGTGATGAAATTAAATCGCGAGAGAACTCGAAGCACATTCTTCCGGTTAAATCTTTTGCTCGACTGATCGTTTCCATTCAGGGATTGACTTACGGCTCGTAATTGAAATAGGAAAAGAAGCTAATATCGATCATTCTGCTGACGAGTTAATTCTCTTTTTTTTTCCTTTAATTCTCATTCTATGACCCAGTTTCTTTCACTTCCGCTTGTTGCTGTCTTTTTCTCTTTTCGCGTGATTTTATGTGGGCTGTATTTAAAATGGAACGAGAATCGCTGTTGTTAATCGTGGTATAAAACCATTGTAGAGGGTACAATCCTCTCGCACGGTTCCAAAGTCATTACCCTTTTTTTTGTGCAATTATACACTTTTAAATATAGGTTTTTGAAACGTTTTGTGCAAAAGAATATTCGGGTTCAAAGAGTTCAGTTCAGTTAAAAAGTTAATTGTTCATAAGATTATGCATGTAACTAAGATTTTTATACCCTGACTGTATTAATAGTTGAGGGTTAAAAAACATGTCCAGAACTTGCACTGGAGATACAAATTTAAAAATAAAATATTTCACTCAAAATTTGAAATGTACCACAAACAGGACCTTCACGTCCTGAACTTCCTCCATTGCTTTCTTTTCTGGCTTTTTAGAGGCGACTAGTCAGTCTTGGACTACCTTCGTTGAAACATACTTTTGACAGTCTTACATTAACCTCGGTAAAACATACTCTTACGAATCACAATAGCTACCAACATACAACAATCATTACAACGAGTGGGATGATGATCTACATCCTTCATTGACCTGGACACACCAGTGTGGAGGACTCTGAGCCATTCTATAAATTCTACTTTACAATAATGATTCTACATATAATTCCACTATCGCAACAAGTTGTGGAAACGCCATGGGTCGACAAAGATTTACAACCTTCGAAAACAGCTATAAATAGTTCATATTTTTATCCATCGCGCGAACATGCGAGACCAGCCCCGGAACTTAATGATCGCACCTCGTATATGTTCCGATGGAATTGTTTCTCCTTGTACACGTATCCCCGTTTTCCCGAAACACCGGAGCCAGTAATCCAATAGTGGAAAATGATTCCATACGTTGTTTTATAGCTTCCGGTCTTTCCATTGTCGCATCCGTGCCACGGAGCTTCTTCAATAACATGCAATCTCTCCTGGATGCTTTCGTAATCCCGACTCGTTCGTTCAACCATGATTAAATTGCACCTACCGTTCACCGCGAAAAATCTTTTGGTTCCGAGATTCGAATCCGAGTCGAGGTAGTTCATCCAGAAAATGTTCGTCCGCGATGCGATCGTTCCGACGTTGAATTTGTTACTTATATCCCTGGAGATCGTACGTTACCAACCCTGTCTTTTCTGATCCGGAATTTTTTACACTCGATTGTATTAGGTAACGGAAAAAGTTCTTCCTGGGTCGATGATAAATTCAAATCGGATCTCGTGCAGAAATCGTGCTGAAGATTGTTAGGTTAAGTTTCATGTTTTCGATTGGACTTTTCAATGTCGGTATTCTAAATGGTATTATTTATTTTTTTAGATCAAATCTTTTTTTCTTGAACAACTCTATAGGAAATATCAAGGGAATTTAGATCGAGTATGATGACTAAAATATTGCTGCATGCGTGTACTAATGAGTTTGCCATACTGACCTTGGATGTGATTTGTGGATTTATAACAGTAGCTATTAGGTTTACGTTGACATCGAATTACCTTGTAAATTTTATAAAAGTAACGATATACACTATTATTAAGTAATAAATATTTCCATACAATTAAATCACTATCAAGCTTATACAAATCTAAATATTCGAATTTATATAAAAAACTAAAAATCTAAGAGATAATGTGTCTACACAACAATATAATTATAAAAGTAGATAGAAGTAGATAGCCATAGATTATTGAATTTATTAAAGGCGATATTAATACCGAGCCGATTTGAACGTACAACGTTGGAATATCAATGCCGAAGCAGAAACGAGCATGCAGATAAAAAAGAAAAAGAGAACAATCTCGTCCATCAGCGATACGACCCTCGATTGGGCTTTGTACCAGAATTCCAGGCTATAGTCGGTTCGGGGGCTTCGTTGCAACGTGTGAAACAAGCGGCGTCGTCCATCAGTGTCCTTTTTGAATCTATACAAATTCGAAGACGATATTACAGGTATAATCCCATCGACTGAAAAATCCAGCAATTCGAAAGCGATTCGCTCGATATTTCTGGGACGACGATTTCGAACAAAACGACAGTGGAGTTGTCGATGAAAAAATTCTCGTCGATCAACGAGAACTATCGCGATCAAGCTTTTGGCTGTTGACCGTTTGAGAGTACCAGACATGCGAACCGGCCAAAACTCACGAAACTGCAGAAACTATCGTCCGTCAATGTCCCCCTGTGAATGCATAATAAACTCTGTGCAGATTTACAACGTTCCACGACGAACTCTATCCGCAGAACAGAAAAAAAGGGAGAACAGTTAACCGATCGCAGCTGGCCGTTCGAACGAACTCGACTTCGTTCGGCATACAAACTATTGAAATGGTAAAGAAACACGTTCGGTCGATAATTTATCGGTCTGTTGATCATGTTTGCTTCATCGAACTGGCTAGAAAAAGCTGGATGGCAATCCAATACCAGGTAAGTGATTCGGTACACCGTTTTATATACCCTACAGTCAGTTCTTCATTTTGGCCGGAAGAACGGAGGTAGTCCCTTCGATTCCAAGGTCTCGGATTCAATGAGATCCAATCTTCTCGGACAAGTCCATGCTCCTGAATCGAACGTTTGTCCAAGGTTAAATCGAATCGCGACAAAGAGAAATGCAAAGGATAGTTCTTTTTTGTGGGCTGTGCGTGAAACCGCTTGGCCCGTTTCGAGCCCCTCGATTTCATTTATTTTCTTTCCTGATATCGCTCGACCCCTCTATTGTCATCGAAATAATTCAATGCACGAGGGGTTGCTGTTGTTCTAAATAATAAAATGGTTCGACCTTTCCCTTCTACCTTCGATAAATAGATATGGGAATCCCTTGGTGTGGATTTATGATGCTTAATCCTTTCACTTGAAAGGTGATACTCATCCTTCTGGTTAATCCTATAATTCGAAATAAATTTTTAGTTACATATATGCAGTTATACATATGATGTATGTGTGGATTTATGATGCTTAACCCTTTCACTTGAAAGGCGATACTCATCCTTCTGGTTAATCCTATAATTCGAAATAAATTTTTAGTTACATATACACAGTTATACATATGATGTATGTGTGGATTTATGATGCCTAATCCTTTCACTTGAAAGGCGATACTCATCTTTCTGGTTAATCCTATAATTCGTAATAAATTTTTAGTTACATATATACAGTTATACATATGATGTATGTGTGGATTTATGATGCTCAACCCTTTCACTTGAAAGGCGATACTCATCCTTCTGGTGAATCCTATAATTCGAAATAAAATACAGTTATATGACGTATGTACATAGTAATACAATAACGTTAATTAATAACAGCCAAATAATAAAGAAAATTTTCAACTAAACTTTAGGTTGCTGTCCATAACAAAAACATCTTCAAGTGATTAAATAATTTATTTCTCATCATCGTTCATTTCTTGACACCATACAACTACGTCATTTTTAATAGTTTTTACTAGTTCCACAACAAGAAACCACCATAAAAAGCAAGTTATACATGAAAGTCCCATAAAATGCTATTTACGGTTATTTTACACGACCATTGCTTCATTAGAATTATTTCGTAATAGCGTAATTACGATTCATTAATAATTATAATTATTCTACCCAATGAATCGCACTCTGCTTCAACTGATATTAATTTCACAGTGGATTCAATAAATTGAATCGAAAGCCGTTCGAAGTCACGTTCGACGCAGAGTAAATTGTTAGTATTATCTGAACAACGAAATACGCAATCATTAGAGCAGTTAATTCGCCTTCAGGAGATACTGGATGTAATTGAGAAATGAATTAAGGCAACTGGAAACGGTCCAGACATTCTGGAGCTTCTCCAAGCACATACAGAGGACATTAGGCCGTCTACATCGCATGCAGGGCTTAGAATAATTGAAACACTTGTTACGGATACGCGTTTGTTTTCTTCGCACGTTGAGTGCCAGTGAAAATAACCCCATTTATTGCGGCGCATTACACGCGCAATTTCTCAATACTATATTCAACTGCCTGTTTGCGAATTTAGGTATTTGGGGATTTACGGATTTGGGGGGTTTGCAGGCGTGGAAATGCGGGGATTTGGGAATTTGAGAAATTGGGAATGTGGCAATTTGGGAATTTGGAGATTTAGGGATTTGAGGTTTCGTAGTAAGGAAATGTGGGGGGTTGGAAATTTAAGAAATTGAGAAATTGGGAATTTGACAACTTAGGAATTTGGGGACTTCGAAGTTTGGGATTTTGGGAATTTAGGGATTTGAGGTTTCGTAGTAAGGAAATGTGGGGGGTTGGAAATTTAAGAAATTGAGAAATTGGGAATTTGGCAACTTAGGAATTTGGGGACTTCGGAGTTTGGGATTTTGGGGATTTAGGGATTTGAGGTTTCGTAGTAAGGAAATGTGGGGGATTGGAAATTTAAGAAATTGAGAAATTGGGAATTTGGCAACTTAGGAATTTGGGGACTTCGGAGTTTGGGATTTTGGGGATTTAGGGATTTTAAGTTTTGAGGATGCTAAAATCTGAAGACTTGGAAATTTAACAAATTGAACATTTGATAATTTAGGAATTTAGAAATTTAAAGATTTAGGGACTTGAGGTTTTGCAGGTGTGAAAATATGAGGATTTGGAAATCAAGAACTTGACGACTCAAGAATTTGGTCAATATGAAACTTTAGAAACATGAAAATTTAGTTGAAAATTTAGAAAGTCTAGCAAGTTACGAATTTAAAAATTCAAAAATACAAACATCTGAAAATTTAAAACTATAAATAGTTGTACCATTTTGTTACGTTTTCGTATTTAGGAATATATGGATTTTAGCTTTAGTCTGAACTCTTACCTTCCACCTGACGTTTGAAAATTCAGTAATTCAAAAATTTACCCTTGCAGAATTTCGAAAATTGAACCGCAGCAATAATAAAGGTGAAAACTGGCTATGCAACCAATTTGAAAAGTGCTCCGTCGCTACATCTGCCTGCATGCATGGTAAACGACTATAGTCCACTCCCCTGTGCATTTCGTACATTCTAATAACTGGCACGCAATGAAACGTGCAAGAATTGTAACAAGTTATTTTCATACTTCCCCCGTGTTTAATTGGCAGTTAGTTAAATAGCCCTCTTTCTGCAGCAGAGATCACGCCAATCCCGCCTTCTTAATAAAGCGTCCTATTAATTATTAATGTCACGTACCTCGGTAGTTTGAACATCGTCGACAACGAGGATAAATCAAAACTCCGGAGAACGTATATCCGACTTAATGTAAAAATCAATGGAAATTCAGGCGGTCTAGGGTGCACGGAACGTGCAAGGAATGCGCGATAAATGTTCGCCAAGCCCGTGCCACGATTTTCCATTTAACAGTCACGGAAAGTGGTAGCATGCGGTTAAATAAAAGAAATGGGATTCGTCGCGTGTAAATTCGTGTAAACATTTGCCAGGATGGTTCCATATTTTACCGAGTCGGCCGTCTCGGGCTCTTATCAGCCGCTTCGAATCGTAATCGTACGCGACGATTTTGTGGGAAACGCGTAAAATTGCGGAGGGAACTGCGCTCGCCGCCGGGAGACATTGAAATTTCAGCAATTTCCTGGTTTCTCAGGTATAACGGTAACATCTCTGTTATAATTACTGTCAGTAGTTCGCGAAGTACGGTAACAATAAAGTGGGAAGGCGATCGCTGCTTTAGCGCAGATTTATGAGTGACGGTTTTTGGGGAATTAATGGTATGGTGTTTGAAACGGAATTTTATGTTTGGAAATTTGGGGATATGGGAATTTGGGGATTTGGGATTTGGGATTTGGGATTTGGGATTTGGGGATTTGGGATTTGGGGATTTGGGGATTTGGGATTTGGGGATTTGGAGATTTGGGATTTGGGGATTTGGGATTTGGAGATTTGGGATTTGGGGATTTGGGGATTTGGGGATTTGGGGATTTGGGGATTTGGGGATTTGGGGACTTTGGGAATTTGGGGATTTGGGGATTTGGGGACTTTGGGATTTGGGGATTTGGGGATTTGGGGATTTGAGGATTTGGGGATTTGGGGATTTGGGAATTTGGGGACTTTGGGATTTGGGGATTTGGGAATTTGGGGACTTTGGGATTTGGGGATTTGGGGATTTGGGGATTTGGGGATTTGGGAATTTGGGGATTGAAGGATTTGAGAATTTGGGAATTTGGAAATTTGGGGACTTAGGGATTTCGGATTTGGGGATTTGGAGATTTGGGGATTTGGGGATTTGAGGAACTTTAAGATTTGGAGATTTGGGGATTTTGGGATTTAGGGATTTGAGAATTTGGAGATTTGAGGATTTGAGAATTTGGAGATTTGAGAATTTGGAGATTTGAGAATTTGGAGATTTGAGAATTTGGGGATTTTAGAGATTTGGGGATTTGGGGACTTGGAGATTTGGATATTTGGGGATTTGGGGATTTGAGAATTTAACAAATTGGTAATTTGGCAATTTGGGATTTTAGGCATTTTTGAATTTGTGGATTTGGGGGTTTGGGAATTTTACCATTTTAGAATTTGGAAATTTGAAAATCTGGGAATTTAGGAAATTTCCTTTGAGAATTTGATAATTTGAGAATTTGAGAACTTTGGAATCTGAATATTTGAAAAGTTCAGAATTTGTGAATTTAGGAATTTGAGAGCATTGGAATTTAGGAAATTTAGTAATTTGGGGTTTTGAGAATTGGAAAATTTTGAAATTTGCGAAGTTGAGAGTTTTAGAATTTTGTGGTTTAGGAACTTGTATAATTTAAGTTATTTGAATAATTTGAATAATTTGAATAATTTGAGGAACTTGAACAATTTGAGCAATTTGAACAAACTGAGTAATTTGAGTTATTTAGGTCGTTTGAGTAATTTGAATAATGTAAGTAAGTTGAAGAATTTGAACAAATTCATCAATTCTAGTAATTTGAGTAATTTCAGCAAGTTGAATAGTTTCAGCTATTCAGGTAATTTGAGTATTTTGTGTAACTTGAGTAATGTAAGCAAGTTGAGCAATTTTAGCAATTATTCTTATTTGCCTATATGTAACGCTGGAAGTGTTCACGGTGGATAGAGCCTCATATAATTTCCCAAATTCCCAGATTTTCAAATTTCCAAATTCTAAAATGGTAAAATTCCCAAACCCCCAAATCCACAAATCCAAAAATGCCTAAAATCCCAAATTGCCAAATTTAGTCACACAATTCATAGATTGACATCTGTACATATCTTGCTACATAATACATTTCTATTTTGAAACCTGATTTTAGCTATCAAAGACGGTGAATTAGTTTATCGGAAAGGTTAAAACATAAATTAAAAATCATGATCAACAAAATATATAAACACCCGTTATTAATATCTAATAGACATAGCCAAAGTAAAGCCATTTCATTTACGTTCCCATCCGATCCAATTCACCATGAACCGAAACTCGCTCGGGGCACGTCAAAATCATTACACGACCAATCGATAAAATCGTACGATGAATATTAACGGTTCCTCGAATTGATCAAAAAATAATGCGCGGATCAACTCTGCCGGTAGACTCGAGTAGATGAAGTTTAAAATTCTCGCGAAGTTTGAATGGTATCGTGGTGAAAATTTGTTATGCATTACGTGGGTACTCGTTAACCGCGATACGATGGTTCACGAAATTTCGTAGAACGTGTTCAATCAGCGGAATTGCGTGCAAATCGAAAGGTGTTTGTCTTTGATAAAATATTGATTTTGCGGTTCATCTGATGCAGAAAATTATGATACTGCCGCGGTGTGGTTGATATTTATCAGTACGTATCTTGTCTGTTTAAGTTTCAAAGTTCCTGGTTAAGTTTGATAACATTTCTGAAAATCGATATTAACCCGATACGAAGATGAATATACGGTGTTCACATTTTCTCAATGGAACTTTAAATTCACTTCTGGAGGTTTTAATTTGGGATCTAGGGAATTGGGGGATCTAGGGAATTTTTGGATGTAGGGAATTCGGGATCTGGGGATTTGGAGATCTAGGAAATTTGTGGATGTAGGGAATTCGGGGGTTTACGAATTCGGAGATCTAGGGAATTTCGGAATATAGGGAATTTGGGGGTCTAGGTAATTCGGGGGTCTACGGATTTGGAGATCTAGGGAATTTCGGAATATAGGGAATTTGGGGGTCTAGGTAATTCGGGGGTCTACGGATTTGGAGATCTAGGGAATTAGGGGATCTAGGGAATTTGGGGATCTAGAGAATTTGTGGATTTAGGGAATTTGTGAATGTGGGAAATTCGAGGGTTTACGGATTTGGAGATTTAGGGAATTTGGGGATATAGAGAATTTCGGAATATAGGGAATTTGGGGGTCTAGGTAATTCGGGAGTCTACGGATTTAGAAATCTAGGGAATTGGGGGATCTAGGGAATTTGTGGGTGTAAGGAATTTGGGGATCTAGAGTATTTGTGGATTTAGGGAATTTGTGAATGTGGGGAATTCGGGGATCTACGGATTTGGAAATCTAGAGAATTTGGGGATCTAAAGAATTTGGTTATGTAACATTTGAAAATGGACGGATTTGGGGATATAGAGATTTAGAAATATAAGTTCTCGAATTTATTTAACTCCAATTATTTCAGTCGGAATGCATTTTATTACAAAGGTACACTAATCCGGCGAATCGAATTTGATCTCAGCGTTTAACAGAAACGAACTTTTATTCGAACATTTCCAACAACAAATAAAATCAATTAACTTGTGATCAGAGAATACCATCCAATTAATTCACTGGTTAGATTCGATAAATCTGTTTCATTCGTTCGAGAAAATAATATTATTCCGTTACTGCCACCATACGCGTATCTCCACAAATTAAAAGTTATGCTACCCAAAAAAAAGTAAAAATATAACCCGCTTTCATCATGTTCTATTAAAAAATGTTTCCAGAAATATTGGTATTGTTTGGTGTATTTTGTCGAGAATTCATTATTCAGCCAGCACACCTCGTCCATCGGTAAAATCAAACAGAAAAGACATTTAAATATCGCTGTCAAGACAGAATCGCTTCGCCGTTTGTCATGTCACGGAGGCTTTATTAAAAAACCCGAAGATCCATTTACATCTAAATTCGCCGTTTCGCAACACTGAATCCATTACGCCGGTACTTTATCCCGGAAATGCATCAAGCGCTCGTTGCATTTTTTGCTGTGTTCCGTTTCTGCGAGCGCGTATCGATATGTAATAAAAAAGGCTGTATTTCATTGTTGAAACTGTAAATCTTCAGATTGTAGGAAATTTTCGAGGACTTCATTAGTGGAGTTTTATTATTTAGGTTTATGTACTTTTTCAACCGTTCAGTCATGTTTGCATATGAACGAAAAAGAAGATTTAGTTAACATGATCTTAGTGGTTCTAAATTTATAAATTTCTAAAATTTATGAATTCTTAAAATTTATGAATTTAAATGTTTGTAAATTATGAACCTCGCAAATTATTAGATCCTCAAATTTCCAACTTTGAAAATTCCAAATATCCCAATTTTGAACACACTAATTCCAAATAGCTCTGTTCCACATATTCAATTCCAAATATTCCAATTCCAAATACCCCAATTCCAAAGGTCCCAACTCCAAATACCCCAAATCCGAATATCCCAAATTCCAAATGCCCCAATTCCAAATATCCCAATTCCAAATATACCAATTCCAAATACTCCAATTCCAAACACCCCAATTCCAAATACTCAAATTCCAAACACCCCAATTCCAAATACCCCAATTCCACATGCTCCAATTCCAAACACCCCAATTCCAAATGCCCCAATTCCAAATACTCCAATTCCAAACACTCCAATTCCAAATACACCAATTCCAAATACCCCAATTCCACATGCCCCAATTCCAAATATCCTAATTCCAAATGCCCCAATTCCAAATACCCCAATTCCAAACACTCCAATTCCAAATACACCAATTCCAAATACCCCAATTCCACATGCCCCAATTCCAAATATCCTAATTCCAAATGCCCCAATTCCAAATACCCCAATTCCAAACACCCGAATTCCAAATACTCCGATTCCAAGTACTCCAATTCCAAATACCCTAATTCCACATGCCCCAATTCCAAATATCCTAATTCCAAATGCCCCAATTCCAAATACCCCAATTCCAAACACCCGAATTCCAAATACTCCAATTCCAAATACTCCAATTCCAAGTACTCCAATTCCAAATACCCCAATTCCAAATGCCCCAATTCCAAACACCCCAATTCCAAATACCCCAATTCCAAATACCCCAATTCTAAACACCCCAATTCCAAACACCCCAATTCCAAACACCCCAATTCCAAATACCCCAATTCCAAATACCCTAATTCCAAATGCCCCAATTCCAAATACCCCAATTCCAAACACCCCAATTCTCACCATCCCAAATTCTCAACCAACGACACCACAATTCGCGACTCACCATCCTCATCGTTCCACACACTCCACATCCCTCGAGTCCAACGACCACTTACCCATCACTGTACACTCCCATTTGTTTCCCCCGTATTTTATAGCCCAAAGAAATGACAATAACTGTCGAAATAAATATCAAAGCGATATATATCTTTCCAACAAGAATTCACCCCTTTGCTGAACTCGTTTCCTCATAAAATACACGCGTTTAACTTGTCACTCCACTATGACGTGTCGACTACGTAGAGAAAAAAAATGGACCGGTTACAAAAAATGGTGGATTTTCATTGAGTATCGCGCCGTGTTTTTACGGAGGAGTTTCACAACGACCGGAAGAAAGGGAGGGAAACGGTGTCACGCGATGCCCGTTCATAATAACGATAATGGATATATGCAGTTGGGTTTTTCAACGGGACACGTAGGATCAGATAAATCGGGGCAATATTTTCTCTCGTTCTGTCCGTTTTCCGTCTATCTGACTTGTATAGGCGCGATTGTATGAATATGGAGTCCCGCTGTTTGCACGGGATAACGACGGAAAATGACGTTAAAAGGGATACGCGTGGCGGAATCTCGTTAACGTTCGTCGCGACGTCAGGAAATACGAAACAGAGGGGAAAAATAAAAATCGACCGGTTCACCGGGACAAAACGAATGAGTTTTGAACGAGCTTCAGCCGGCTTCCGTGGCCGGCACGGAAATTATGGCGAACCATAAAACCGATACCGTTGACGTTAATAATAGAACTGCCACGGGAACAACGGACGATTGATTGAACACTTGAGAGGAATTATTTACGGAGGTTCAGCATAATGAAATGTCGTAACGTTTTATGAAATTCGTGCGGAATCGAGTCTCGATTGAAATAGTCCTTTCGCGGTTCTATTTCTGGACAATTAACACCGCGGCCCGAGTTGTTCACATTAGTTTCCAAGCACTGCAACGATATTTCTGTACGAGAATGATTATCGTACGTCTTATTTTAAGTCATGAATCATTTGTTGTAGAATGGAAATGTAAAAATAATTTCTTTTCTACTATTTCGATGTGTAATACATTTTAAATAAGGTGTCAACTGCATGTTATATTAGTACTTGGATATTGTATGAGCAATGAAGAGTTTATATGTAAAATATAGGAAAAGCTGCAATCTTAATGTTTTATTACAAAATTGTTTGCAAAGTGAACAAAACACCATTCTTCTTTCAATCTCGTTTTTAGTTCAACTTCTGAATTTATTGATACTTAATTTTTATTTACTCAAACTAAATTAAAAGACCTTTCATAGGTTGAACAGGTCAGAAGTTTTGCAAGGTCATACAAAAACTTAATTTTGTAAGTTTCAGTGTAGTAGCAAGCAAAGTAGAAATTAACTTAATTAACTAAAATTAACTAAAATTAATTAGAAGTTAAAATTAGTAGAAATTAACTAAATAAGGAAATGATCTAGTTTTTCGCGTGAAAAATAACACAGTTAACGCGTTAATAATAATATGAGTACGGAGAGGAAAAAAGAGTATCATAAGCGCTCGATAGGAAATCGTGAAAAGAGATGGTGGTCCAGCAGGAATTAGGTGGACTTCTCGTTACTATCAACGTGATAACAACACGTACGAGCTCGTTTATTGGAATTTAACCCCAGAGCCCCGGGCGACGAGCCAAGCGTGCTTCGACCCTTTGAAATTCAATAGTAGAAAGGCGATACGACAGATACATAAGGGGGTTTGGTTAACCAGACTTGCACCAAAATGTTAGAATTGTTTGCGTTATGACGCAAACTGATAATCCCACCGAATCCCGTGTGAAACATTATCGACCTGAAATGCCGTTTCGCTAGCTGTAACGCGTTTCGCTGATTTGTTAAAATAGTGCTACTGTGCTCGTTGTATTAAAGTTATAAATACTGTAGGCAACATTATGTTAAATAACGTCTGTTAGAATTGGAACTTATTTATTGCAATGTACATATATGAAAGTACAGACATAATTATCGGTATGTTCGTGTCGCAACGTTTCCGCTGGGAGATGCTCACTCGACGCTCTCGGAATATTATTGCGATTAATAAAAAACATATTAACGTAGGATCCTCGATCTGTATATCGCGCGTGATTTATGAATATGGGAAGGCAAACTTCCATCGACGTCTTTTTTGTACATGGTTAACACAAACTTGTTCAATTTGGTAACACGGTCATTCAGTAATTGGAAAATTTAGTTATTTGAAAATTATTTGGTACTTGGATATTTATAAATTTGAAAATTTGAAAAATTCACAAGTTTAAAAATTGAAAAATTGAAAAATTCACAAGTTTAAAAATTGAAAAATTGAAAAATTGAAAAATTCGAAGATCGAAAATTGATAAATTGAAAAATTGAAAAATTAAAAAATTCACAAGTTTAAAAATTGAAAAATTGAAAAATTGAAAAATTCGAAGATCGAAAATTGATAAATTGAAAAATTGAAAAATTGAAAAATTGGAAAATTGAAAAATTGAAAAATTAAAAAATTCACAAGTTCAAAAATTGAAAAATTGGAAAATTGGAAAATTGGAAAATTGGAAAATTGGAAAATTGAAAAATTGGAAAATTGAAAATTCATAAATTCAGTGATCTAAAAATCTGAAATTAAGAAACTAAGAAATCAAAAAATCGAGAAATGCAAAAAATTATACTTGAATTTGAAACTTTAAAACCAGCATTCCAATATAAAATCTATCACGAAAATTGCGTGATGTATAATTAAGAGAGTACATTCGCACACATTTTTGCATGTAAATACAATTGAAAATGCGTCGATGACCGTAGAAACGAAACGGTAATTTAATTGTCAATTCTTCGTGTCAGTGTTTCGTTCTTTATTCGATTACTTTCCGCCGCGTCGAAAACAATCGTTACAACGTGCGTGGAATGTGAAAGCCAGTACCGTGAAATCTCGTTTCCCAACTTTCAACCAGCTCTTTCCGCCAATCATTTGATCTACTAACAGTTCAAGTTTTGCTTGTTTCGCCGAAACTATTTATGCTCGTGGCACGTTTTCGTATCAACGTTTCTACAATCTCAGTTTAAAAGAAAAAGGAGGAATTATTTCCAACAGCAAGAATAGCAATGTTAGCTTTTTCCCATCGTCAACAAGAAACAGTGAAATCGATAGAAATTAAGAAGTCTTCGAGCTCGACGTTCGAAATAATCGTAAAATAGTTACGTGTGTTGTGATCGAATTTCTTGCAGAGAGAAGGAACTTTTTATCACTAGGACCCGCGTAAAAACCGTTATCCATTCTTTATAAGATTCAGAGGCTTCCCCAGAGTCCACGTGAAACTCCGTAAAAGGATTAGATGTCTGGCGCTACCCTTATAGCCCCAAGGGTATGCAGCTCGTCAGCAGGGATTCTACGTAATTGATCTCCCTTGACAGCACTATAAATTGACGATGTTCCAGCAACTGACGTCGTGAGTCCCTTAGAGAAATTACAACTGCGTAATCCGTGGAAATTTAACGGACTCTTTGAATCACATTTATACCGATAAACGCAGGATCTCGGTGCTTGACACTTGCTCCACAGATTCGCTTTCTTCGGATTTTTAGTCGAACATCTCTATTCCAAACAGCTCCAAAGTCATTTACAATTTTTAATAAATTAATTTGAAACATTGTCCAAAATTATAAAGACAAAATAACAAAACTTCTAAATGTAAAATTTATCAGAGTTGCAAAAATGTGCACATTTTTGCAGAAATCTGCAACATCGCTTGCATACCATAACGATATTAAAGCGATATCTATATAAAAATCCTAACTCGGATTCAAAGTGGAACGTATTCAAAGAAATGGAGAACAGTATGATTCTTATCTCGCAAGATTCAAAGATTTTGCATGAATACCGTGTTGCTACGTCCGGAGACACCTTCCAGTTGCATAATATTGTTTCATCGCGCAATGACTGGGTTGCGAGCGTAGAAGCTCGGTAACCTTAATAAACTTCTGAACAACGGGGAAGTTTCATCGGGTCCGTTGCAAAAGCTCCGACGAAACGTCTTAACGACGTCTTTCTCGTTCGTTATAATTGCATCGTCGATTCGCTGGCTCTTTCCGGGCGAGAAAGGAACGCGAGGAAAAAAGAATCCGCGTTCACGAGACCGGAATAACGAAATCGAGAGGCTATCGACGGAAAGGGTTGGAAAGGGCGAGTTTCCAAGGACAAAGACCGAAATGTTTTTACTCGGCGACCGTTCATTAAACCGGATTATTTTACACCGCGTGAATGTGTTGGACGTAGCGATTAAATTGACCGTATACGAGATATAATTTATTTGCCGCAAATTAAGTTAAATTACGAGTGTCGTTACGCGGACATGGGAGCGCTACGGGGGACGAACAAAAGATGGCCACGACGGGAAATGAAAGTCGGTGCCTGCTGCGAACCCTTGGATTTCATTTAAGGAATTTAATTGCAATTTACGGCACACTGATTCCTCGCCATCGATACCACCTAGATTAAAGCATATTTAATCGCTCGATTGAACTCCACCCGCGTCATTTAGCCATGTGCGCTGGCGGCTGTGAATTAACAGAACTTAATCTCGCGACACGGTTCGCTGCATTTTTTAACAGTCGATTGATTATCCCTGTTCTTTGCCGTCAAATTTTTTATTACGTACTCGATTTTTATACTCTAGATTTTTAATCGCAATTTGAATGTCCACTTAAATCCAAACCTACATTACTTTTAGCGAACACGCAAATTGTTTTCAAAAATCTGAGGATCTAAGAGTATGGATTGGATTTAGTTTGAAACTTTATAACATTGATTATCGTAGTAATTAATGTATTCGATATGGGTGTCACTACTTTTCATTTCACGTTATTAGAAACTCGTTAATGATAGTCATTTGACATTTCATGTGCTCTGATTATTTCATTAAACACGGAACATTAATGAGTTTCGATCAGCAATATACGTACGTTAATAAATTCCCACACAACTATTTCTGAACGTACAATATAGCAGATATTGCTTTCTTCTTGTTACAGAAAAATATTTTACTTCTATCGTAAAAAAATACTCCTATTTTTACTTCTTTGTTATGTAAGCACCGACACTATCAAAAGATCGTATCAAAAGAAGATCCTGCTTCTGCCAACGAAAACACTCTAAATGGTCTAACAGTGGATTTATGATGGGTTTATATAGCCTTCTTAACCCTAACTCGGCTCTAAGCTAGCCAGCGAGCGGAGCCATCGGATTAAGGCTAAGCTCGGAATCGTTACCTAAGCTAAACTCCCTGAGTAACTATTCATCGTTGCCGTGGAAAGGGCCTGACACACACCGAAGAAGAATGAAATAGTGGTAGAAAATTTTCCAGGACATAATCCTCGCTATTCTCGCGCCATTATTATTCCTGAATAGAACAGCGCTAATTACCGTCATTCCATATCAAATGTTCCGTGCACATCTAACATTTTATTCTTTTTGTAGAGATATATGGTGTGAAGCGTTATTGTGCAAAACTATGTCGATGAATTCAGATAATTTTTGCTATTTTACATGTTATAACTGTACAGTGGATAAATTACGAGCAGATTAAAAAAACTTCATTCTATGCTCTTTATATTGTCACTTGAATATGAAGCTTAAAATATGTTGAAATGTTTCGATATTTATTATAAATGATCTGGTGTTACATTTTTGAAATTGTTTTTCGGCTTAATCGGGAAATATGAAGTTTATGAAAATAATACAGATGTGTGTCATGGATCCATGCTTATGTATGTGTATGTATGTGTGCATGCATGTATGTGTATGTATGTATACATATATGTATGTATGTATGTATGTATGTATGTATGTATGTATGTATGTATATATGTATGTATGTATGTATGTATGTATGTATGTATGTATGCAGGCATGCATGTATGTACCTCTGTATACATATAATTCATATTTGCATGTGTAGATATGCAGATATCTGAATAACATATGTGCGTGTGTATGTAGATACGTGTCTAATCTGTGTATGCATGCATGCATGCATGTACGTATGTATGTATGTACATATGTATGTGTGTATGCATGCATGCATGCATGCATGTACCTCTGTATACATATAATTCATATTTGCACGTGTAAATATGCAGATATCTGAATAACATATGTACGTGTGTATGTATATACGTGTCGAATCTGTGTATGTATATATGCATACATGTATGTACACACATACGTACATAATTTATGTTTGTATGCGTAGCATATGGAGATATGTAGATAGTATACATACGTACACGTATGTGTCCAATGTATGGATGTATACACACATGCATAATATATATGTTAATATACAATACATTTTCAAATAATGTATGTTATGCATCTGCAAATGTATGTATGTAAACGCACACGTACGCAATATATGCACATATGTGTGTTACGTGCGCACTTCATTAGCACGTGTTCATTATTTCGTTTACATGCAATTAAATTCCAAAGAACTTTCATGGTAAAGTATGTTTTCCAACCACGTTAATTAATCAGGTAAACCGTGAATTGTATGTATTATGGGAAAATTGAACGTTGATAAAAGTACGAGGCGGAAAAATATAGGCGAAGAAGAGACAACGAGAGAAAAAAGAATTCCAATTAGCGGGACGTTGAGGTCTTTAATACCCTTTTGCAACAATCTCACGAGCTGGTATTTCACCGTTCAAAAGCATCCTTTGCGTTCCACGAATCAAATGGATTTTTCGTCTGTTTTGGAAGTGGTCACGAATTTCAATGAAACTAACATTCGTTCGTAGACCTGATCGGATACCCGCTGATCCGATCCGATTCACTGTGAGTTATATATAACAAGTTCATTTCCATGCCTTTGAATTTCTTTTCGTACTTGTTCTGTCACGTGACTCGCATTCGGGTTAGTTTAAAAAGGGAATAATACTCTTTACATCCGAATTAGCCGGTTAATACGTGAAAACAGGAATGGATACGACAGATACGAGGATTAGGAATAAGATGTGGCATGTGTGTCACGATTCGTGTAGTTTTCAAGCATCCTGCGTTATATTTGAGAGAATTTATGTTACTCGTATTTTTTTTCTGCCGTGTCATTCGTCGACTATGTATTCGTAAATTCGTTGTCGATCGATCGTTTGACGAAACGATGCTCTATGAGAATTGTGACAGGTGTAACTGAACCGTGATAGAGCAAAATATATAAATTGATGCAATCGACTAGAGAATATATAGATTATAGTGCAATATCCACAAAAAAAGAACGTTCTTTATTTGTACTTAAATATCATCAGTCTTGACTGTTCTTCAAATACAACACTTGAATATTATTTCGATAAAAGTATTTGAAATAATCGTATAATTTATTGGAACATGAAAGCCTTTCTTTGAATTATCGGTTCATCCATTATGACACGATTTTATAATAATAACAAATACTACACAATTTAATAAATAGAATAGCTCCTAATAAATTTAATTTTTAACTTCATAAAATACAAATAAATGACGTAGGTCGTTTATGTGTTGCGTAGATAAATCGTCGAATTTTCAGCAAAAATCAGAATCTAAACGTAGAATAGCTTCATGTGTACAGAAAAATCCTCGAGAATGGCTGACAGCGCGAAAAATATATCACACGGGTGTCAAAGATGTCGTATACGAAAGAGTCCGTCTGTGGGGGAGCATACGGGGCAATAAGTGTCAAACACGAACTTATTTCGCGGAAAGTTCGTGAATAAATCTGCCAGAGGGAAGTTTTCAGCCATCTTTTTTGCTACGAAAAAACGTGTCACCTCTCTTCGGCCGGATAGAAAATGTTTCTGTATCTTCTTAATTATGATACAACTTTGAAATTTTAATTTCTCTTAAAAATTAATTTCAGAATTTATTTCGCAATTTATTATGTAAAGTAATGATATTAAATTCAGGCATATTAAATACCATGTTCTTTTAACATTCAAAATTACTGCAGATGTAATTACTGTATCAAACTTGCTGTAAATAAGCATCGACAAAATTTGTTTCATTGTTGACGAATAACATTATGTCCTCAATATTGAATATAGGAAGAAATGTTAAAGAGAAATTTGATTGCACTCGACGTAAATTTATTAATGAAAATCTTCCAATAAAAATAATCGTACGGTATAAAATTTTTCGTACGATTCAGAATATTATTTGAGGTGTTTCCATACGATTAATCATGTAAGCTGAGAAAGAAACACATACCACTCGTCAGAATTTGCTACGATATTCAGAGTTTCTCCAGTTTCTTAAGCTGGAAGAAAATTGTTATTCTTCGGCGTTGAGAGCCAGCTGACGCAGAAAGTCGATTCACGTAGGAAAAATATTTCAAGAAAAACAAAGAAAGTCGTGTACGACAAAGAATACTCGATTCAGTGCTACGCAAGCGCTCCCTCGCATCCTATAATAACCGTGTGATAGAAAATATCATCCACTTGCATAGACACGATAAAAAAGAACTCCTAAATCCACAAAGGAAATATCCAGAAAGTAAGCGGGTAGCGAAATAACTTTAACACGAAATGAACCTCTTTTATTCTCGTATGTCAAATATCTTTTGCAGTAGACAGTACTTCAAAAGCAATAAGTCGTTATGAGATTGCATGTTTCCTATGTACATTTATTTTATTGATAGGGGAAAATTGCTGAAATTATAATTAATATAGAGAGGCATGCAATGTATTTATAAAAAGATGAACGTATAGTACGAGCAGTGTTTTCTTAATTTTTAAGATTTAACCAGTTGAGTGCGTTCGACGTGTATACACGTCAGACCAAGTCTCTACTGCGGTGCGTTTGACGTGTATACTCGTCGTGTAAAATAAAAAATTACCATTCACTATAAAAACTCGAAATCTCAATAAAATGTAATAAGAATATTATTTGGTGGTATGTTCCCTTTACATTACCAATACGACCGCTACGTATTAGATCTACCGGAAAGTTCTGTCCGTTTTAGAATGGTTAGGTTAATTCTAAAAACGGACAGAACTTTCCGGTAGACCTAATATTTCATATGGATTGGGGCTCGCGTATCAAAACTAATTACATATCTAACCCGCGACTTGGACGGCTAGCGTTGATTTGCGGAGAAACTGCGTCAGCAGTTAGCAGGGCCAATAATGGCACGTTGCTCTGTGAGGTAAAGTCTTATACATTTTTACACAAGACTTGTTTATGTATAGTATTATTTCTTGACAATTTTCAAGCTTTTAATAAGAATAACGTATTCAGAAACGAATTGTTAGTTTTTTTGACGAATAAAAATGTAATCCTTCCTGGTTTTTCGTAAAATATATAATAGTACCGTTTGCCCTGCGTTCGACGTGTATAAACGTCGTTCCTTGTTTTTAATTCGGCACTCTGTGGTGATCTTTTGAAACTAAATTCCACCGTCAACTGATTAATACTTTGCCACGTAACCCATATGTGACGCTTACCTTCCATACAAACCTATCAGAACCTGTTAAATATATTTATAGCTACAGTTTTATTTATTAAAAAATCGTTTCACTCTTAGAAAAAGTAGAAAAAGTTAATTCGGGTGATAACAATCGCAAAACTGGAGGATGTCATCAGTGTCGTATCGATGCAGCATTTTAACCCCTAAGCTGACTTCTCTTTAGAGTATCAGCAAGGAACGGAAAATTTTCTGGGAACGTGGCAATCGACCTTTCGAACAGAGACTATTCCCATGGAAACGAAATTTAATCACGCATCGTCGATCCGAAAGGCAAGGAATGCGTTTCACTTAGTTCCTACCCGAATAGAACCCAAACGTTTGCACGTGTGTGTACATCGTAAATTTCGTACGTGAGTATCGTACGTGATCAATGGGAACATGTAATAGTATCCAAAAGAATATTATAACTTTGTAGAAAATTATGTGACCAAGTCATAAGATTCAATATTTATTTATAACTTTATTATTTTGAAATTTAAAAGTTGTGATGATTTTTCGAGTTCAAACAAGACATCAATCAAAATGAATTTTGACTCTTTCATGAATAGTCTTTGACTATTTTTTCCAATAGAAAAACAAGACATTTGAGACATTTTGTAATGAAATTAATCGCGATTTGTTAAAATAGTTGTTAACTCTACAGTTAAATGTTGATTCAAATTGAAAAGCAAGTAGAAGAGTCGATGATATGTGAAACGATGGTTTCACTGGTCCTGAAGGTTCGAGTGTGTATATTATGTCTGTCAAGCGAGAATTTCACAGATTTCCAATATCGTCTAGTATTAGAGGATTAATATCCTAAACATGATCGCGAGTTCATTTAGTCTCGGGTTTGATCTACTAATACATTGAGACTAATGATGTCAGAGCTGTTAGAATTGCGTTCTACAACAACGCAATCAATGTCAACTTCCACATACGTAGTTGTCGACGTAGTTGTCGCTTAGAAATTAATGTCGAAACTTGTGAATGTATAAGATCATTAGTATTCTGAAGCCTTCAGAGTTTCAATATTTAAACCCACTGGTAGAATCATCAATTGTAGAACTGTTGTTCTACTGTGCTATAACATTTGGTCGTGTTAAAAGATACAGATTTGAACATTTGAACAGTTGAAAATTGAATAATTTAGAAATTGTATTACATAAAAACTTGACAATATAAAAATTCAACAATTTCAAAACTTGCTAGCAGAGAAAGTTGATAATTTAGAAATTTAATAATGCAGAAAAACAGACATTCAGTAAATTATTCAAAATTCAGAATTCAGAAATTCAAAATTAAAATTCAGTAAATTATTAAGAGTTTGAGAAATTTGGTAACTGAATAATTTAAAGGATATTATAAGCTTAGCAATTAAAAAATTGACTATCAATTATTACCTACAAGCCAGGACTCCCAGATGCAGCAACCAATTAATAATTTATCGTTTCAATATTTCATAGTGAACGAGAAGCAAGATACAAACTGAGCTTAAGGAGTAATCTACTTTACAACATCATAAGTATCTACTTCAGTTTTCTCACCATAAGGCTAGCAACACGAAGTTTTAATTAATTTTCATATAAACCCTATCTGCCACTACACTCGACGTGTCAAGATCAGGAGAAAGCGTGTAACAACGATAACGAAGGCAAGAACTAGATTTGATTATGTTACTTGCATACCAAGAGACTTGTTCCTTTGTTACTGACAAGGTTTACTTGGGATACAAGTTGCTTTCTATTTCGGCTTTTGCATAAACCCTTTAATAGCGTTGGTGAAACTGCGTTTGATGAAGGTCGTTCAGATCGAAACATGGCATGATATTAACGCGTTAATAATGGATTTGCACGCAACGAGGAAAGATCAAGCTATCGTTTTAACACTAAACCCACGTTTAATACACAAAATTTAAAGTTAATAATAATTCAGAAAATTCAGTAGTTAATAATAATTGACGAGTCTGACTCGTTACGTACTCGTACTCCTTGATCAATTTTACTCGAATTAATACGCTTCAATTTGTAGTGCAAGCCCCAACTATTTGCATAGTTATTGATACTAAATTGACATAACATTTCAACCTTCTTTGACTGTTTCGCTATTTTAGTTCTGACATCTTATTTTGAATAAATGCTAATAACATTCATTTCGTTCTTCGATTAAATGTCTTTCTAGAACTTTTTGCTCCAACGAAAGTTCAGTTTTTAACATCCTTTGTGTCAATAGAACGGGATTTTTGCTCATTTTCATTAAACGATCTGTAGTGCGAGGTTGAATGCTCCGTCGTAAAAAATTGTAACAAAGTTCATTTCACAGCAGTATCCCGTTTATTTCGGTAGTATGTTAGTCCGAGGATAAAAAGATCTTTCACGTAATGCAGCTTTCAACGCGTTGCAGAAACTGAAAGCAGCATTTGCATGAGCGAATTTCCGCAAGTTTCAGGAACCCGACGTAAAGGAAAGTTTAGCATTTTACAATGTAATTACAGCAACCTGTGAAGTTATAAATCAGTGGTCACTGTGCGACGATATAATTTGATTACGATATTTAACGTAAAATTACATCAAAGCGTAGGTATTGCCTTGATTAACCGCGGCTTCATTGTTCGGACATTCTATTATCGAAATACCTCATTATTTGAATGTCGTGTGTCGCCTGCACGTACGATTAAATTTCTGCTAATTAAACGTCTATTGACTAAAATGTGTTGCATTGCATCTCCTAAATTAAAAATCCGTACATTCTCAAGTTCCTAAATTTTTATTTCCCTAGATTCCCAATTTCGAAGCTTTTCAAACACGTATGTCTCCAAGTTCCTGAACTCTCAAATTCCTAGACCCCAACTCTCATGTTCCCATATTCCTAAATCACAAAATTCTCAGATCTCCACATTCGTAGTAAGTCCCAAGCTCCCAAATACCCACATTCCCATATTCCTACACCTCCAAATCCCTAGATTTCCAAATTGCAAATTTCTCAAATACCTACGTCTCCATATTTATGAACTCTCCAGTCCCTAGACCCCAACTCTCATGTTCCCATATTCCTAAATCACAAAATTCTCAGATCTCCACATTCGTAGTAAGTCCCAAGCTCCCAAATACCCACATTCCCATATTCCTACACCTCATTATCCCTAGATTTCCAAATTCCAAATTTCTCAAATACCTACGTCTCCATATTTATGAACTCTCCAGTCCCTAGACCCCAACTCTCATGTTCCCATATTCCTAAATCACAAAATTCTCAGATCTCCACATTCGTAGTTCTCAAAGTCCCAAGCTCCCAAATACCCACATTCCTAAACCTCCAAATCCCTAGATTTCCAAATTCCAAATTTGTCAAATACCTACGTCTCCATATTTATGAACTCTCCAGTCCCTAGACCCCAACTCTCATGTTCCCATATTCCTAAATCACAAAATTCTCAGATCTCCACATTCGTAGTAAGTCCCAAGCTCCCAAATACCCACATTCCCATATTCCTACACCTCATTATCCCTAGATTTCCAAATTCCAAATTTCTCAAATACCTACGTCTCCATATTTATGAACTCTCCAGTCCCTAGACCCCAACTCTCATGTTCCCATATTCCTAAATCACAAAATTCTCAGATCTCCACATTCGTAGTTCTCAAAGTCCCAAGCTCCCAAATACCCACATTCCTAAACCTCCAAATCCCTAGATTTCCAAATTCCAAATTTGTCAAATACCTACGTCTCCATATTTATGAACTCTCCAGTCCCTAGACCCCAACTCTCATGTTCCCATATTCCTAAATCACAAAATTCTCAGATCTCCACATTCGTAGTTCTCAAAGTCCCAAGCTCCCAAATACCCACATTCCTAAACCCTCAAATCTCTATATCCCCAAATTCCTACATCCCCATATTCCTAAGTCAAAAAATTCTTGAATCTCCACACTCTCGAATTCCACATTCACATGAATTTCCAAACCCCGAGGTCCCCAAGTACCTATTTCCTCAAATCCTCAACCTATCCCCAAAAGTCCCTGTTCTCTCTCTGGTCTGTTCGATTACTACCTTTTCCCTAGAGAAGTCAGATTTGCTCCCGATCCGTACCCTCTCCATTATCGAGAAGCTCGGCCAGTAACATATGTCGACACACATGTCGAAATACGGCGACCACAAAGTTGTTATATAACAAAATAATGACTCAAACCCCTCACCCCACTCCCTAATTACACATGAATTACAACATACTTTGATTAGAGCTAAATCGCAGGTCAAAAGTGATCGATTTAGTGTGGAATGATCCTATACCAACTCACCTAGGAATACGTTACATTCTATTTCAAAGGTACACCAATTCCGTGGCTAATAACGACACCACCCATGTGATACAACCATTTGTATCGAAAGAACTGAAT
Source organism: Megachile rotundata (assembly GCF_050947335.1). Taxonomy (NCBI): domain Eukaryota; kingdom Metazoa; phylum Arthropoda; class Insecta; order Hymenoptera; family Megachilidae; genus Megachile; species Megachile rotundata. Next base: position 17,928,074 of record NC_134983.1, read on the forward strand.
CGCAAACGTTTGCGTTTCACCCATCGCCAGCACATCCGTCATTTACTTCGCGTTCCAATAATTCTCATCGCTGTTTGTTTCGATTTGTTGTCGACCAAAGCTTGCCAATATTTTTTGCTACAACGTTAGGCAAATTGGCGACGCGCCGGAGCAAATGAATTGAAAACAATTTTTGAGCGACAGCTGTCAAACGAATTGAGATACATGTTCGTTCAAGTGAAATGAAAATTAACAATCGGAGAAAACATTCTGATGAATTCGATGTGACAGATTTTTTACAGTATTTTGACTGGTAGACAAATGGCCGATTTAAGCGCCTTTGACTTTGCCTCGCTTTGTCGAAAATTATTCGTTGCGTGCTTATAAATCAGTTTTCACACGAATATTGTCAGATTGATCAAATTTGGGAAGAATTCAAGTGATTGGTTTTTTGTATGTTTTTTGGGCGAGCGACATGTTTGTAAATGAACTCGCGTTTGTAGAAAATTTGATTTACACGTACAAATTAAACACAAAGGGGTGTATGTAGAATTAATTTTGAGGATATATTATACAAGGAAATTAGAATTATATACAATTTGAGAATTTAAAGTGGGTCTTGAAACTTTGAGGTATGGAAGTTTGAGAGTTGGGCATTTAATGATTTAGAAATTGAGAATTAAAAAGTTGTGACCTAAAAAATTGTCGAGTGTACAAATTTGTGTGAATCCAAAGAAAGTCTACGTTCCACCTGAGTACACAAACTTCTCCATATAAAACACTTCAGTAAAAGAAAACCTTCATAAGGAGACGAATGTGCCAGATATTCGCATCAAGACATCTCGCTATTTTGGCAAGGTTAACGACAGTTTGGAGTATAAAATCCCCTTTTCTTGAAACTCTCACCCTCCATTATTCCATCATTGCATCGGAAAGTTCGTGAATGGCGGCCGTTCGTCTGGCCGGTATCCGCCAGGGTAATAAACATGCCACCGTGACGTGGCAGGTTTATGATAGCAGGAAACATCGCTCTTTCTTTGTGTCCGCGCGACTTCCCGCGGTTGACAGTGTCAAACAACACCCTACGTGTGTCGCGATAGGCCGATTAAAGTTTCAGCAAAATCCACCAGCGGAATCGTTAATTCCTGTTCGTGCCAAGTGTCCCGCGGGAACAAATCGAAGGGATTCGGTTGTTTGACATCCGGCTACACGCGGATGAAAGTGAGGGCCGTTTCGTTCGAACCGAACCGAATCGAATCGATGGCTGGGTCAGAACTGGCACGATGCATCGTCGTTTCGTCGGCTTTGATGCCCACCTACAATTGGAACGAATCACCGAGTGTCCTGTCTCGTTGACGGTGGTGATTTTGAAGAGTGCGCTTGGTCAGGTACTGTTTGAAGCGACTTTGTTTGCGCTGAATCGATACAAATCGCTTATGGCCAACGTACTCGGTTTGATCATTAGCCATTCGTTTTGACGAATTGATTTACGTTTTCTCACAGGGTTTTCATTGTTTTCCTCGATATGCGTTGAGGACGTATGACGCTGCGGATAGCCGTTGTAACGTCACATGCGTTGACGGTGCACGCGTTAACCCATTCGAGACGACGATTTTTTTCGAACACGGTCCCCAGGAGCGAAGCTCTTTTTCTTTTTATATTATTCATTTTTAGTAAAAAAAAACTAGATTACTTAGAATGTTTTCATTGCGTGGAGCGGATTGAACACCATGTGTGTAATATAAGGTGATATAAGGTTTTACCTCGATAACAATTTTAATCAGAATAATTGATAATTACTCATTACTACTGTTGCACACCTGGTGTGCAACCGGTCTTATAGCCTTGGAAATCAATCGGCCTTGAATGGGTTAAAGCATACTCGACTGAAATAAGGCCATAGACGTCCATATCCCCAAATCTCCAAATCCAGGTACCAACTTGTCTACACTTCCATATCCAAATTTCAATGCACTTCCCAGTCTCCAAATCCCACCTAAAATACCTACATCCCTAAAGCCTATATCCTTAATAATCTCTGTGACGTCACAAAGTCCCATCTCGACAGGTACAGCGAACAGCCATAATGGCGTTACCGGTTCTCTCGAAAACATTCATCAAGCGATCCATTTTACGTCCGAATTCTCTCGAAAGTAACAAGATCCCATAAAGAGGCAACGTTAACGTCCTCTTGTGTTCGGAGAACGGGGCATGACGAAAGGTGGATGGATTTCCAACGATTCAATTACTGGAACGCTTACCGCTCGGCAACTATTACGAAAATAAGGAAGAAAACTGGAACGATGCGAAAGAATCCGTGTCCCGGCATAAAAGCGGATCCCCCACTATCCGGCGGTAGCATTCTCTAATTTAAGTTGTAAGAAGGGGAACAGATCCACTTTCGTGAGTCGCTGCCATCGCATAACTTTCAGGTCGGAGGGGATGCGCTTTCGTGATCTTATATAGCCGGCAGTTAATGGGCCTGACTGGAACGTGCATGCAACCAGGACGAGGCTGTTCGAACGGCACGTGATAGAGGGACGCATCCGAGAGAGCTGATTTATAAACGATCACAGACCAAGGGAACTACGAAGGTTAACGTTGCCTAGAACTAGCTAGCCGCATTCCGAGAACTTCTGGCTTGCCCAATGAACTTCCGAGGCATCGCATTCCGCTTGGCCACACGAACACCAGACCCGCGAGAAGCTTATTGCTCGCTACCTCGCTACGTCCGACAGCAATTCTACTGGAAGATTAACCGCTGATAGATTGTCCCTTCTTCCGATAAACGCTCTTAAACCGTTACGATACGCTTTGGTATTTATTTATCGCTTCGAGCTCGTAACGACGGGGAACAGGTACGGAAGTCGGTTGGATTCCTTGACATATGCGGTAATTGACGTGTAATTGGGTTGTCAGAATTGCGAGATTTTACATATTGATCGGAAGCTTTAAGATTATGTATTGGTTGCGGAGGTGGGAATTGGGGGATTTGAAATGCTTGGGATTTGGAGATTTTTGGAAGAGGGTTTGGAGATCTGGGAAGGGGGAAATTTGGAAATTGGGAATTAGGGAGATGGGGAATTAGGGGATTGGCGAATAGAGGAACTTGGAAATTTGGGAATTCGGGAATTGAGAAATTGGGAAATTGGGAAGTTGGGGAATTTAGAAATACGGGAATTGGGGAATTGGGAAATAGGGAAATTTGGAAATTGGGGAATTTGGGATTTGGGGAATTTGGGATTTGGGGAATTTGGGATTTGGGGAATTTGGGATTTGGGGAATTTGGGATTTGGGGAATTTGGGATTTGGGGAATTTGGGATTTGGGGAATTTGGGATTTGGGGAATTTGGGATTTGGGGAATTTGGGATTTGGGGAATTTGGGATTTGGGGAATTTGGGATTTGGGGAATTTGGGATTTGGGGAATTTGGGATTTGGGGAATTTGGGATTTGGGGAATTTGGGATTTGGGGAATTTGGGATTTGGGGAATTTGGGATTTGGGGAATTTGGGATTTGGGGAATTTGGGATTTGGGGAATTTGGGATTTGGGGGATTTGGGATTTGGGGGATTTGGGATTTGGGGAGTTTGGAATTTGGGGAGCTTGGGATTTGGAGAATTTGGGATTTGGAGAATTTGGAAATTGGGGAATTTGGGATTTGGGGAGTTTGGAATTTGGGGAGCTTGGGATTTGGGGAATTTGGGATTTGGGGAATTTTGGAATTGGAGAATTTTGGATTTGGGGAATTTGGAAATTGGGAAATTTGGAATTTGAGGAATTTGGAAATTGGGAAATTTGGGATTTGGAGAACTTGGAATTTGGGGAGTTTAGGATTTGGGGAATTTGGGATTTGGAGAATTTGGAAATTGGGAAATTTGGAATTTGAGGAATTTGGAAATTTGGAAATTTAGAATTTGGAAATGTAGAAATTGGGGAATCCCAAATTTCCAAATCCCCAAATTCTAAAATTCACAAACTCACAAATATCCCAATTTTCTCTTTATCAATCATGGAATTCTGAATTTGCAAATTTGGAAATTTATCAATTTTTCTATTTGGAACTTTGAAAATAACTAGTTGTATTATCCTCCATTGGTATTACCAAAATCTTGCAGAATTAATACATTCCAACGTGTTGTGTGTAATAGTATACATAGAATTTCCTCGAGCAAGTAGAATAAGTCAATATATAGTCAGCCACGTACTCGATCACAATGTACACTGCATTCTATGTGTATAATATATGAACATATATACATACTTTGTCTAAGAAACTGTTTTTACAATCTCTAATTATCAATTTTATTTATAAACTCCATCAATTTTATTTATAAAAAACATATTAAGTACTAAAAAATTGTGAGGATAAGTTCATGGCTTGTACTCAGATCTATGTAATACTGCTTATTAGACGTTAACCTTATCCGTCCAAGGACGACTCTTGATATTTCGCTGTTCGTCTTGAACTTTCTGATCACTTGGCCTCATTTCTCAGGAAAAGTGTTTTGGAGACGCTTTTTGCCGTCCGATTGTACATAGTACACCGTTCCAGGCTAAGCATGAAAGAAGAGGTTGAAACTGAAGGGCGTTTTTCTAAAACGATCGAAGGATATGGCAGAAATTTTAAGGAAAATTATTGTGCTACTCAAGGTTATATTATATTCGTTAGAGCAATGTATGCTAATTATATAACGAAATCGATTTTTGCATATTATATAAAAATACTGTTTTTTACAAACTACCTGTTATTCAAATAATTTAAAAATCTTGTTTGTTGTGTCACCATTTTGATTTTAGTTGATGTTATTTGTGTAATATTGTAATTATCAAGTGGCTATTTTTTTTTAACTTAGGTTTTTTCTTCTTTTTATAAATTATGTGAAAATTTCATGTCAAGGTTTCAGGTTACATTTCATAACACCTTTGTTATTTTCAATTTCCTATTTCCTATTATTTTCTATTTTCAATTAGAAATGATGAAGCCAGAATTTAACAACTTAACGTAATCTATCGTACAAGAATTTTTCAGATGTCAATTAACAAGTGACCAATCTTGAGTTCCATTGGTCTCAACTTTCGTTCCTGATTCGTTTGCAGAATCATGCAATTCCTACGACATAGGAGAGACGAAACGACTTCCTTTGTTGAGTGCACGGCAGCTGCGCTTCTATTATCGACCTGTATTTCACCTGCACTGTATATCTTTGAACACTCGGGTACAATCTAGACTTCCTTTCAAATTTCCAACCCTGTCAATTTCCGAATTCCTACGTACTCCAATTTAGTAACTTTTACATTTTCAAGGCTTTTTTATTCGCAAAATTCCATGTCAACAAATTTCAAAATTATCCATATTCTTCCATTTCTAGATTAATTTTGTATTTTCAAATTTTATAGTTTGTAAAGTTGCAAATTTCTAAGTTCTTATTATTTGAAATTCTCGAATTTTTAAAATTACAAATTCTCAAGGTTCATAATTCTCAAAGTTCTAAATTCTCAAAGCTGCAAATTGTCAAAGTTCCAAATTCTCAAAGTTCCAAATTCTCAATGTTCCAAATTCTCAAAGTTCCAAATTCTCAAGGTTCCAAATTCTCAAGGTTCAAAATTCTCGAAGTTCCAAATTCTCAAGGTTCCAAATTCTCAAGGTTCCAAATTCTCAAAATTCCAAATTTTCAAAATTCCAAATTCTCAAAGTTCCAAATTCTCAAGGTTCCAAATTCTCAAGGTTCCAAATTCTCAAGGTTCCAAATTCTCAAAAATCCAAATTCTCAAAATTCCAAATTCTCAAAATTCCAAATTCTCAAAATTCCAAATTCTCAAAATTCCAAATTCTCAAAATTCCAAATTCTCAAAATTCCAAATTCCCAAGGTTCCAAATTCTCAAAATTCCAAATTCTCAAAGTTCCAAATTCTCAAGGTTCCAAATTCTCAAGGTTCCAAATTCTCAAGGTTCCAAATTCTCAAAAATCCAAATTCTCAAAATTCCAAATTCTCAAAATTCCAAATTCTCAAAATTCCAAATTCTCAAAATTCCAAATTCTCAAAATTCCAAATTCTCAAAATTCCAAATTCCCAAGGTTCCAAATTCTCAAAATTCCAAATTCCCAAGGTTCCAAATTCTCAAAATTCCAAATTCTCAAGGTTCCAAATTCTCAAGGTTCCAAATTCTCAAGGTTCCAAATTCTCAAAATTCCAAATTCTCAAAATTCCAAATTCTCAAAATTCCAAATTCTCAAAATTCCAAATTCTCAAAATTCCAAATTCTGAAAGTTCCAAATTCTCAAAATCCCAAATTCTGAAAGTTCCAAATACCCAAAATTCCAAATTCTCAAAGCTCCAAATTCTCAAAATTCCAAATTCTGAAAGTTCCAAATTCTCAAAATCCCAAATTCTGAAAGTTCCAAATACCCAAAATTCCAAATTCTCAAAGCTCCAAATTCTCAAAATTCCAAATTCTGAAAGTTCCAAATTCTCAAAATTCCAAATTCTGGAAGTTCCAAATTCTCAAAATCCCAAATTCTCAAAGTTCTAAATTCTCAAAGTTCCAAATTCTCAAAGTTCCAAATTCTGAAATTCCAAATTCTCAAGGTTCCAAATTCTCAAAACTTTAAAAATCTTCAAAATTCCAAATTCTCAAAACTTTCAAAATCCTCAAAATTCTCAATTATCCAAAAATCCCTAGAAATATAGTATATCTCTTCTACCTCTCTTTATATCCAAATTTTCGACCCATCCCCAAGTTTCCAATTCCCCAAAAATTCCCAGAAATAAACAAACTATATTCCTTCTCTTCGTTTGTCGTGCTAATATTTTCTACTAGCAAGTGAAATTTGTTCCCGACTGTACGTCTGCTCGTATGTTTAACTTCGCGTATTACCCCCAAGCTCCTGCTGACCCCACTTCTAATGCACGATGTTTCAAGGTGGTAATTAATATTTAATGGCAGAATGCAGCCGCGTAATCGGCTCAACTGTGTTACATAAAGCATTATGGTATCGGTCAAGGGGTAGTCTACACTCTTCCTGTTCAAACCGCTGCTCGTTCACCTAACGAAAACGATACCAGACGTTTCTTTAACGCGGAAAAAGCATATTCAACGAGAATATCACGTTGTATGGACATCTTCTAAGAAGCTTTAGCTATTAATTCTCTTGGCATTGACATTTTTATGAGATTCGACAGCTACTTAGGGGAAAGAAAATTGTAGCTTTGATACCTAGACTAGACTATAAAATGTAATTATGAGTCGTGTGCTTGATTTATTTCAAATAAATTTCATTTTACGATCAGTCGAAATAAATTGATCATAAATAACCATTTTCTTTTTCTTTATTTTACTGTTGTAAAAAGGTAACTCTTATGGATGGTTTTGCTTTTAAAAATGAAAATAGTCGCTCGTGAATAATTCGTTGCTGATAATATTTCAATACGTGTTTTGTTTTAAATGGTACTTAATAATCGTGTAATTGTACGAGTGGAAGACGCATGATAAATTAAGGGGAAGTAATTTTCAGGTACGAAGACCTTAATTTTATTTCAACAGGATTGGAGTCAGAAAGGATCAAACGGAAATTGCTTTTAAGCACTGATGTGTTTAGATGGGACAGAGCCTGGAGGAGATCTTTATCTCTAAAGTTTCATCCAGCCCTAAGGGTGCAATTATAAAGCAGAACAGGAAACTATTCGTAAACTTTTCAATTAAAATTCAAATCGCTGCATCGTCTCTAAGGAGAATTACTTCCTTGGTTTGCCACGGAAACAATTAATATGCATTCTTAATAGTCACGATGAATCGGTAAACGCTGAATGATAGTTTTAAAGTTAATTGCTCGCTTATCATCAACAATTTGTAGTGAGATCAGATTTAATAAAATTAGGGAAAAATTAGATCAATTGGATAAGAAAATAACATAAAATAGCGGTGTTATAATGCAACATAAATCTGTGTGGCAATATACAAATATAGTATAAATTTATCAAACAATAATTTGCAAATTGATAAATTTGTAAAAATTAGTAAGATGGAAATTTGGAATGTTAGAAACTTTGGTAATTTAGAAATAAAGAAAATAAAAAATTTAGAAACATAAATAGTCAGATTTTCAACTTCAAAAACGTAGAAATTTAAAAATTAAAAACATATAAAAGCACAGAAGTTTCAAACATTTTCACCGTGAAATTTTTCAGGGTTCATAAATATTTCGAGTTGCTTTCATATTTTTAGAGCGCGTTGCACTTGTAAAGCAGATAAACCATCGTTTATTCCTATTTTTCTATAATCAAATTCGAAAAACAATCAGGTATCGAAGCAAAAATTCACAGGACGTAAAACGATTTCATTCGTTCCTAACAATAAACAGAACGATGCAGTTCACGTTCGACAATATTTACGAGCAAGTTGTACTTCCATTCGTCTACACAAGGAGAAACGAGTCCAATCATCTAGAATAGGCTCTTCAATTTACAAGCAGTCGACATTATGGAAGAAGATACTTCGGTACGCTCTCGCGTCGAGGAGGCATCGAGAATGGGCACAAAAACCCTTAGCTTCGTCGACGAATCTTCGTCGTTTAATTTGGTCGATAAAAGAGATACGATGTAGTTAGCTATTCGCAGTAAATTACGAGCTATAACCGTTTTTACCTTATTCAGACGTTTTCTGTTGAACGCGTGAAAAACGCACTGCGAAGGGACGTCTTGATCAATAAATTACTTGCTGAATACATACTTTGTTTACAGACACTGCTGTTATTATTTCATTTATTTAGAGTAGTGCAAAGTGCATTTTGATAAGTATGGATGTATGGATGTATGTATAGGGGTGTGAAAATAAGGGGTATTAGGGTGTAGGAATATGGGGATGTAGGAATATAGGGATACCTAAGGGTATTAGGGTGAGTGTAGGGGTATTGGAATATTGGGGTAGAGGGATATCGGGAGGTAAGAATATCGGGACATGTGGATATCGGGACGTAAGGAGATCGGGACATAAAGAGATCAGGACATAAGGAGATCAGGACATAAGGAGATCGGGACGTAAGGAGATCAGGACATATGGAGATCGGGACGTAAGGATATCTGGACGTAGGTACTTCGGGACATAAGGAGATCGGGACGTAAATATATCTGGACGTAAGAATATCGCGACGTAGGTATATTGGGACGTAGGTACTTCGGGACATAAGGAGATCGGGACGTAAATATATCTGGACGTAGGGATATCTGGACGTAGGCACACCTGGACGTAAGAATATCGCGACGTAGGTATATCGGAACGTAGGTACTTCGGGACATAAGGAGATCGGGACGTAAGGATATCTGGACGTAGGGACACCTGGACGTAAGAATATCGCGACGTAGGTATATCGGGACGTAGGTACTTCAAGACATAAGGAGATCGGGACATAAGGATATCTGGACGTAGGGACACCTGGACGTAAGAATATCGCGACGTAGGTATATTGGAACGTAGGTACTTCGGGACATAAGGATATCTGGACGTAGGCGCACCTGGACGTAAGAATATCGCGACGTAGGTATATCGGAACGTAGGTACTTCGGGACACCTGAACGTAAGAATATCGCGACATAGGCATATCGGAACGTAGGTACTTCGGGACATAAGGAGATTGGGGCATAAGGATATCTGAACGTAGGGACACCTGGACGTAAGAATATCGTGACATAGGCATATCGGGACCCAGGTACTTCGGAACATAAGGATATCGGAACTTAGGGATATCAGGGTGTAGGCACATCAGGACAAAAAGATATCAGGATGTAGGTATATCGGAACGTGGTGATATTGGGATGTGAAGACATAGGAACATAGCGACATCAGGAATTAACCCATTGACTGCCAGACATTTGTAGAGCGTCTTGCCCTGGGTACAAACGTTTTATTTTGAAGAATACATGAAATTTTACAAAATATAATTATATTAACCAGTTAAGTGCGTTCGACGTGTATACACGTCGAACCAAATTTCTACTGCGGCGCGTTTGAATAACGTATTCAGAAACTAATTGTTAGTTTTTTTAATGAATATAAATGTAATCCTTTCTCGTTTTTCGTAAAGTGTATAATAATACCATTTTCCCTGCGTTCGACGTGTATACACGTCGTTGCTTGTTTTTAATTCCGCACCCTGTGCTGATTTTTTGAAACTAAATTCCACAGTTAACTGGTTAAGTTACCGATATAATATTGTAATAGCATTTACAGTAATTTTTATTGAAAAAAAAACACTACGAGATAACTCGTAGCTGGCAGTTTTGATACACACGCTAACTACGAGATATCTCGTAGCTGGCAGTCAATGGGTTAAGAATATCCTACGTAGAGATACCTGAACATTGGAATAGCAGGATGCAGCAGTATCGGTATCAAGGCCAGTATAATAGACAGTTTAATACCAGTATAATACAGGGTGTCTCTTTCTCCCATTTCAGGGACCTATACTAATTGTGAGACAGCCTGTATGTATTATAGCAACTATTAGGTATTCTGAGTATTAGAAGTTAAAAAAAAATATAACAGAAAAGAATTAAACAGACCAGTGAGACTTGCATATACACGATTATATTCAATTTATAAGTCCAATAATTACGTGCACAATCCTCGGTTTCATTATTTATTTCAGGAAAAATATTTTTGCTCTATTTTCTGCGTAGTACAGTATAAACCAATGCAATGGGCGAGATGTTTCGAATTCAAAAATGAAATATTTTCATGTAAAGGTTTGATATGTTCGATAAATTGTCCATTTCTTTGACATTGTACTGTAATATTTTTACACCTGGAATGCGAGAGAATCGATCCGTGTAAAAACACATAAAATTCCTGACCGTTTCGTGTAACTCGAATTTTCTCAGTATGGCACGGAAAATATTTCATCTCGCATATTTAGGTATTAAAAAAAAGTGGGACACTTTTAAGTTCACCATGTTGCAAAGAGTTAACGCACGACGAAACAGATTATCCATGCGCGATAAATTTTATTACTTTAAAAATTGTTGAGAATGTTTCGCATTCTGTCGAATACATAATTCTCCTCTCTATATTCAAGTCTTTTATTTTGCTCTATTTTATAAAACGTTCAAACCATCGTTTATTTTAATTGCGCGATACTTTGAAATTTATCAAAACAATCAATTTAATGGTTAGGTTGTTGTCATATTAGGTTAGGTTTATTATATTATCAGTTATTACTATTTTATATAATTATTTTTTCCTTAATAATTCAAAAACGAAGCTTCAAACCCCATTTTAGCGAAGAGAAATCTTATTCAGAATCGCGTCAGCTCTCATTTCAGGGACCTACATTAATCGTGAGACACCCTGTACACAAGATAAACAATGTCGACATTGCTCCTAATAGAAAAGGAAAAAAGTAATCCGCAGAAGTTACAATGAACGATTTATCGTTGCACATGGTCGAAAGGGTTGGTCATTTTCAAAGTAGAGGACAATGGAGTCAATGGAACACGCGTCAACTCACGTCTATTTGTCTTTCGGTGACTGTTATTAATCGTTCTTTTAAATAAAGCTCTCTTCCCGGCCAATTGTTTCCGTGGAACGCGATTCGATATAAAGTATAGATCGTAGCAATTCACTGGAATCGACTGTTCGCAAAATTCTTCTTTACTCCGGCCGAATCGTTCGCGGTTATTTCAAACTGGTCGTTATTTAATTACGTTCAATTATTCAGCTTGGCCACGTGCTATTCAACGGGAATAAAATCGAATTTTAAACGTAGAAGCTACTTTTGAACGTTATATTCTTCTGTATGGTTCACTAAATCGACCGTTTGTGCATTATTGAAAAACAATTACTCCACTTAACGTGTACCTTCCATTCATGCACGCTATTCCTTCACATATTTATATCCTCATATTTCTATATCTGCGAACCTCTGAAATTCCTACACACGTATTCTAATATTCCTGTAGGAAAGTAATTCAAGATTAATTATTCAGCGATTTTATTCAAGTATCAAACTGAAAGGATAATGACAGGAACAATTTGATTTGCAGCAAAATTTAATACATTCTTAATTCATGCATCACATATTTTATACATTGCATAGTATTCTGTATTTCTGCATTCCATTGTCATATCTTGACATTACAAGATACCGATGCACACACAGATGATATACCTACGTAGAGATCTGGGGATATAGAAATTTAATGATATAGAAATTCAGGAATACAGAGATCTAAGAATATAGAAATTTTGGGATGTAGGAATCTCAGACTTTAGAACTGTAAAAAACAAGAAATCTAATAATTTAGAAAGAAAACTGGAATCTGAAAATATAGAAATTTGCGGATGTAGGGATCTGTAGATACATGACCCGAAACTGCAAGAACCTGGAGCCCTAAAAATGTAAAAATGTACCAATACAAAAATCTACAGATATAAAATTCAAGTGATCTGAAACTTTCAGAACGCAAGTGTCAATATGTGTAACGCTTTTATTGTACCGCCATAGAAACACCAAAATTGGTAAAATATTTAGAGTCTCCGTAGACCTTACTCCGTTCCCGGTAACATTCGCGCAAAAATTTGAAATTCAAAAAGGGGCGAAACAGTGAAATGGCGAATCTGCATGCATTTATTAAAATTTCTTGTCCCATTTACAGCGTTTCATCAAACGATTTTTGATGTTTCTCGGTTGCACACAATCGTCACGTCAGCGAGAGAGCGTAAAATCGAGATCTTCATGAAGAACTTAGCGCTCGCATTAAACATCCGCGCTGCAAATAAACGGTTAAATTATACGTTGTTAAACGACAGACAGCGGGAAACGTTCGTCGGTCTATTTTTGAAGGTTTCTGCTCTAAAGGAAAAGGACGCTCTTGAATAAAACATATTCACCGGCGGGCTTGCCCTGGAGTCTATTCTTCCGGTTCTCTACGTCTTCTTCTCTCGACGTTCCGCTTTTTCTTCCCACGGTTCTTTTTGTCTCAAAGCTGAGCAACCGGTTATTCGTGGAACATGGCCCTTCTTCGACAATTAAATGTTTCGTTGTATCTGACAATTTAAACACCGCTTAATTTATATCTGATCGCGCGGTCCACGAAGGTATACCGTGGCACGTAGCGATTCGAGAAGAAATTTATCAAAGCATTTTGACGCTTGAATCGAGCGTGCTTGAGAGAATTCAGTCTCGAAAACTTCCGGAATGCTTTACAATCACGAAACTCACGTTCCTTCGTTTTCTTAGTCTCGAGCTTCCTTCCGTTCAGTTTGCTAAATCATGAAACATTTTCTGCTCCGCTTTTTGGATGTTTATGCTTTTAGACGAAAAACAAATTTATTAGGGTACATTCGGGAAATTCGTTTTGATTTAGCACCCCGAAAATCCTATTTTTTAGTTAAAAACGCTTCTCGTGGTCAGTTAACAATTTTTATGGTATTTAACTCTTTTTGTGCAGGAGTTCATGTCACGATAAGATGCATGCTTTATTATTGCAGTTCTTGTTTATTATCATTTAATTCGCTTTACTAGTGTATAATATTCGCTTTCAATTGTTATACATACTGTACATACGAAATTTGATGTATAATATTTCAATAGTATGAACAAAGTGAGGTTATGTTGGCTATTCTTCAAACGAAAATAATCAACATCAAAGTCATCTTCTGCTATCATTTTTATGTTCGATACCAATATTCGTGTATACATTGATAATCTCTAACAAATACAAATCTTTGCACACTCAAAATGCTATAAGTAAAACATATTTGTCCTCATTTCAGAAATTTATGACTTTTAAAATTTAACACCTATAAAACTCATCCTCGTCTCATGCTAAATCAGTTTCAAGAAGTAACAGAACATTTGCTCATATTCCACTGGGAAAATAGATGAAGAGGCTCCATTATATTCAAGGGTAAATTCAATATTTTCCGAACATCGAGGGGTGCAAATTTATGAGACGATGAAGTACAATGATATTTTATGGCCTTCATCCCCCATATGTTTCAACAGATACCCCTCGCGAAACAACCGTTTGAACGATGCTCGGAAACCACTTTAATCTGCCCTCTATTTACAACCCTCTTATCAATGATATCTCTCTGATTGATGAGCTAATCGCGTGCCTTTTTTGTGCTCCAGGTTCTGACAGCCAGGTGTCGGATGTTGATGGACAACTGTATACAACGTTGTTGTATAGCAACGGGCCTGGGTACACGCAGCCGAGGAACATTTCACGAAAGTCCGCGAAGGATTCTATTCAGGTAAAGAAGGCTCATTTCCTCGACCACCATGATGCCTATCTGTTTATTGGATCGGAAAATGTCCGATCGAAAATATCGGGGGCACGTTTAAAAATCCATCACGCACTGTCGACGATTCATTCGCGAAATATTCGATGGAACTCTCCGAACTTCATATATTCAACCCTCTTGTCCTCGTTCACCCTCTTCCGAGCTTTCATTTACTCGCTTTCGCCCGTTTCAAGATCGTACGACCACGACAATCGGTTCATCTTCCGACCTGATAACCACCGACTTATCCACAAAGCATCGATTGTTTCATTGTCTATGTAGCTTCAATCTTTTTTATTATCGAAACTTTCCGACGCGCAGAGATAATATTTAAGAGTGCTTTTGAAGATTGAAAATATTTCTGGTAAAACTTTTTGAAAATTCTTCGATCTCGCTCGAATTTCGAGCAAGTATTTCTAAGTTTCTGAATTTTGAACTCGAGTTAGATATCAGAAGTGTATAAGGAGAACGAGGTTTAGAGTTTGCCTGGATCGATAAACACTGATTCGATCAAATTCTCAATCACGTTTCACCTACCCCTCTCTTTCTATATTTCTTCAGTTTCCTCCGTATTAAACGCAGTGTCGAGATTGCTTCTGATTCGATTTCTGACTCGGATGCTTCGCATATAAACTTCGCCGAAATTACTCTCGAAAAAAGTTCGAAAAATGACAAATACTATGAACTAGCACGAAAGTGTCAGTAAACACATTGAAAGCAGAAAATACTTAATTTCATGAAATTGTTACAACCCCATTTGTGACAATATAAGAAAAGTGTGCCGCAGTGAAAAAAATATTTATAATTTGAAATTAAAATTGAAACGAGTAGTTAAGAAACTGTAATAACTAAAACAGGAATTACGTAAATAAATTTTGTGCTTTACGCTCGTAATGAAATTTTGATCTCGATCGTGTTAATATTTGACTGCCGCTGATTTCGGTCGTTAAGAAGCACTCTCATGTTGCGATCGACCGATCAAACGTTTCACGGAAAGAAATTTTACCTCGGGTCAAGCAATTATGCGTTAATTAATGTGTAAATGTTCGGTCTTTCAATGGCCACGGTTCCCTTTGCCAGTTTGAAACCAACGCGATCCAGTGCCGATAAAATAATCTGATAACCCAGTTTCCAAAAAAAATGAGGCGTATGTTGAATCCACGCGCGAAAGGATTGGAGAAAAAGAAAAAATTGGAATGAAAAGGGAAGAATACTCGTGAAACAATGAGAGTTTCGCGTTCATTAAAGTGATCGTCCCCTTCGTAATGCATCTGATTGTTTCGCACAAAACGCTTTGAGCGTGTGAATATCACTCACGCACATTTCACTGTTACTATTATTCTCTTTTAATTATACCATCAGGCGCGTCGTTGACACACTTCGAAAAATTCTGTAATTAACATTGTTGCTTTGAACCGTTCGTCGGGTTACTTTGCAAAAAATTCTATGTTATTATTACTCTTTTTGGCGCATTGCTTTTACTTTTTGGGGGGAATAATAATAAGCAATACTGAGAATCGATGTAAATTTAGATTTTTTACTTGTGGCTAGAATTTGAAAATTTGTCGATTTGTAAAATAGTCAAGTTATAAATTGAGAATTTGTGAATATGTGAATTTTAAGTTGTCGATTTGTAAATTTTCTTGGTGGTAGATTTGAAACTTTGTCAATTTGTATATCAGTAAATTCGTAGTTTGTTAATTAGTATAATTTGTCATTGAAAAAGTTGAAAAATTCGAGTATTCCAAAATTCCTACATTCTCGACTTAATTTTACAGACAAAGTCCTATCTGCTTCCACGGTATACAAACACATTTCATTCTGTAAAAGAGAGCCTTATCTCCAGCTACTTCGCAATCACTTCCCTTTACGTTCGTGTTTGTCCACAAAAACATCCAAAAAAAACAACCAAATCGGAATAGCAATAAAAGAAAGTTTTGCGTAAATCTCTTAATAGTTTACGTCCATTTTTACGATTCTCCGAAGCTAACTGAGATAAGAAATTTTACTTCTCGTGATTCAATCGGAAATACATCGGTAAAAGGAGAAGTTGACAGAATAACCCAGCGAAAATTTTCCAAATTACTTTCACAATCGCTGTTTGATTGATCAATTTTATCGAGCTGTTGCACGGATGGATAACTCTGTTTACATTGCGAATAGGGGAATATCATTTCCGTACACGTTGTATCGACATAGCTAAACGGTTCTATGGGAAGCAGTTCCGAAGGAAGGTTGAACACGAATGGCTGGATGATGGATGACAACTGCACCGCTCGGAGATATTTAACGTTCACTCTCGGACGGACAATAATTCCTCGGAATATCCTACTATCCAGGCCATAGATTTCGGGGACAATTGCGGAACGATCGTAAGAGAGCTACCTCTCTTGAGATTACCATTTCTTCTCTCTCATTCGACATTTTACGATGCCTCTTTAACTCTTTCTTTTGATATCTCGAATTCGGTAAAAATGATTTTACCCTCAAAAATTCTTCCTCTTCACCCAAAATTATATGCTTTAATTATTTTCTTCAAATAATTTTAATAGAAATTTTGCTTTTCTTCATTTCAAAGTTATTATTCTAAGATTTTTTTTATCGGCACTTTTTCGTAGATTCTTTTTAATATTTCACCGTAGTGGATCATTATAAAGTCTACAATTTTGGACATTTCATATTTTTGTGCACTTTTGAAATCTTTCTATGTATTGATTTTCACGTTACGCACTGACTTTATTTATGACTTACAAAACTTTACAAAGAATTTATCCATTTAAAAAATATATGCTTCCGTTAACAAAATTCCGCTGTAAAAGATACTTCCTTATCATAAATTATCTCCACAGCTTGATTTTGATAAAATAACTAAAAATACTCGAATTAGTAGTTTCATAAGTATACACTGATAAACTAATTCTTTCTACTAAAAACAAAATGTCCGTATTTAATTAAAAATATTTAAACAATGAAAAATGAATGGTTTGAAAAGATGACATACATTCAGAAAGCTTACGTGCTTTTTTACAAATATTTCAATTGACTTAATTCGTTAATTAAAAATAAATGAAACACAGAATAATTTGAAGCTTTTAATGCACGGACGAGATTTCGTAAAACTTAATATATCAGAAATTACGTAGTTTCCCGGTTAAATATCAGAAAAATCCGGATCGTAAATTTCCCAGTAGTTCGTTTTTAATTTCCATCCTTCCAGCGGTCATATTAAATTCATTTTTTTTCAGAAACTCATCTATGGAATTTAATTACAGTTTTTGTAAGTACGCAGAGAACAACCCAGCATACTTTTTATTACGGTAATCTGTAGAAATCGGTGAATTATACAAATTTTTGGAACGACGTAAAAAACGAAATAGGGAGAGAGATAACTAGTTTCCGTGGTCCTATCATTTACGGGACGCGACACAAACCAGACGCTTCGGAAAAATCTTACGATACGAGCGTCCTGTGAGTTGCACGTGTAACACTGGCCCTCTGGGCGTCGTGTCATAAATTATGTGAACTTTTCACGGGAGAACCTGCAAGAAAAAAGAGGTCCAGAACCACTTGAATAGTTGCAGGAAACTGCTGTTACCAATTTAGTACAACGACCTTGTACGACACCGTTGTCGAAAACGTAAAATCACTATCGTTTTTGTATAACTTCGATCAATAAACGAAGTATCACAAACTGTAGTACAACCATTTTTCTAGATATTGTATTATAACATATAAGATATTTCAGTCGACTAAATATCAACAACGAAGATTTTGGAAGTCGTCAATGAAAATTTCTAAACTCCTGTAGTCACAAATTTAAAAAATTCTAAAATCATCTCACTCAATTCTAAAGTCGCTCTTCTTCAAGTCTAAATTCTTCATATTATAGATGTACAAATACGAGAAAATTTACCTTCTTAAATTTGAGAAGTTTTTCCAAACTTCCAACTCCAATAGCTTCACGTGTGAAACCAACATGTGGAAAATAAACCTTCAGGATTTTTAGTTAAGTTGATTTCCATGTCAGGAGCATAGCGTTGCTCTCCAGACGATTGGTAGATGTTCGCAACGTGTTAATTTGAACGAAATTTTATCTAAACTCGATAAAAGTTTCGCGTTGATTTCTAAGGCATAGATAAAAACGCGCCGGTACGCTAACGCCATTGTCAGTTTCCTGCAAACAACGATTTCCAGCATGCGTCAACCCTCCTGCACTTCGGGATGTACTTTCATCTGATCGCGGAGTTGAACGTGCCAAAGGGGTTCGTTGAGGTGGAATCGTGACGGACGACAAAAGTACCCTTGTGAAGCACCTTTCTTTTTCCTTTTCCTTCTCTTGCGTTCCTCCCTCGCGGCAGAACTGGAAAACGAGAACGGAAACGAGCGGAACGAATCAAAGAAGCAACACAGCCAGCGTCGAAAACATTACTTTCTGAACAAAATGACAAGCTGGTTACACCAGAACGCTAGAGCTGCTCGTGCATCATAATTACAAGGTCGAAATTGCAGGCTTGCGAAGCTTGGTCTCGGTAACGAGGCCGCCGGCTGGAATTTCGTTCACGCCAGGAAATCGTGGTAACCGGTTGGAAATTTATGGCATGATATATCGCCGCTGTTCCGCGATTATTATCCTTTCGACACGAATTACGAAACCGTTCACCAAACTGTTTGATAAAGGAATAGTTCCGCTAGCACGGAGAAACTCATTCGTAAATCACGACTGTTTCAAAATCTTTCAGCTGCGCGATTATTCGACAAATTTCTGACTTGCAAGATTCGATAGACATTACAAAATCTGTATCTGAATTTCGTGATCTTTAGATGTTCAGACATTCAAACTGTCGACTTTGAAAATGCAAATTTGGTTCTGATGACAATTTCAAGTTTATTATGCAAAGTTATACAGAAATTGCAGTATAATGAAACAAAAAATACATCAATGGTATGCTTGTCAGTGTGTTGCAGTTCAGAATTTAAACAGTGACGGTAATTTTTAATATTCTTTAAATAATCATCCGTCTGCCCTCAGAAGGGGGTATACGAACGTTCGGATGTTATAAGGTGTCATAAACGAGTGAGCGATTTGGGAGTTCCTGTTAGATGCGGAAATGTTAACACTTTACCGATCGGCAGTCGATTAATCAACGTTTTGTTCCCAGCGCTTACCGACCGGCAGTCGATTAATCAACTTTTTTATTAACCGTTAGATTCGATTAGGTTAGACTGGCAAGTAGCAAGCAGCAAGCATTTCTTACTTTGTATTCTGATACTCGTTGCTTTGCTTTAAAAGCACCCATATTTTTATACAGTTTTTAAAAATTTAGCCTTCACGATGAAGGAAAAGTGTTGGTGAGTTTTATCTTGATGATCTGTCAGATTGTCTTCACTGCTCTTCAGCAAGTGGTACTGATGATAAAGTGATAGTAGTAATGTAATGATTCGAAAGCAACGTTCTGTATAACCACTAATATACAATGATTCAGAAGACGATGATATAAATAATAACGTTGAAGACAGCAGTGGTAGTCGACGAACGACAAGACCATTTTGGAACCTTTCGAAGGCAGCCCCGGCGTAAAAATTATGCCAAGTTCCCCTGAAAATGTAACGGATATTGTATATTTATTCATTGGAAATGACCTGATTGAGCACTTGGTGAGAAAATCTAATAGATATCATTATCAAGTCCTAGTCTCGGACGATTTGCGGCTGAGTGGCCGATGAGAGGGCATAGGTTTCTCGAACCGCTACCGGTCGGTAAAGTGTTAATTGCAGGTATAATCTAAGTAACCGACAATCAAATGTCTATGTTCACAGAAAGCAGGAGTGCCACGAGTGTGGGCGACGCACGGCGGCGAGGATGTGCCAGTGTTCGCGATCGGTCCTCTGGCGAGTGTCTTGTTCTCGGGCAGCATCGACCAAAGCTATATACCGCACGCCATCTCGTACGCCTCCTGTCTGGGTCACCATGCGAGCCGTTGCTCCCGAGATTCCACATCCACCAACGACACAATGAGCGTCCCGATAAGCTGTCCCTCGGCGGAGCCGAACAGCGCCGCGATATCCAGCGACGTGATGAATGACCAGGCTAGAAATCCACCCACGAAATCCGCCGCGTCCCCCGAAACGACCGGCTGCCATTCGCTGACCAGTGTTCTCTTGCTGCCCCTTATCCTCTCCATCCTGCCCTGCCACCTCGACGGAAGGAGTTAATGCGCGTTAGAGCCTCTTCCGTTGAATGCTTCTCCGTTACACGTTCGAAGTGAAACGTCCCGAAGAAGCTGTTCCCTCTAATCTGTCCTCCCCTGCCTTGTTCTGACCTGTCCTGCCGGGACAACAGGTGATCCTAACGATCGCCAGGGATTAAACGCGTATCTCCGGAAATGTGAATTTAACTTTCGGCCGTGACTGGCCCAGATCGGATACGGGCGAATGGGAATTCTATTAATTCCGCTCGATAGAACGGGCGGAGGTATCGACGGAAATCGAGTCTCGCCAGGAAATAAGTGGCTCTCCGAGAGGATTCGCGAGTCAAATTTCCTTACAGGGGACTGTAGATAAATGTTCGTGTCGTACCTCGAGCTGGATGAACGAGAGCTCGGCGGATTCGAGGATACAGGTTGGACACGGTTAGCCTGCGTGACGTAGAGACTGTCCTCCATCCTGTAACGGCGCTACGTCACCTCAAAGGGAACCAGGATTAATTCCGGTTACATCTAACTTCTTCCGGGAAACGGACTCGTGGTACTCGTGTCGACGGAGCTACTAGTTAATCAGTGTCCGGGTCAATGGACGATTCCTGGTGTCAGAGACGATTTGGAACAATTCGAATCGATTTGTGCAACAATTAGTTTAATTGAATTTTAAAGTGGCGCGAAAGTGTTGAACCGTGGACGTATGTAGACGGAGTGCGAAGTGATAGCAAGATCTCGAGGAACGGTAGTGATAACTGGGATAACTTCGTTTCCCTTCGGTGCCATTCGTAATCACGCGATATGACAGTCGAGGTCGTGGACTTCTATAATAAAATACTTCTATCTGCTCATAGTTATACTTTTTATTATATAAACACTCATGGTTTAGCTCGATTTCGTTCGATTCTGGAAAACTATTCTCTTTATCTTGCCTCTAATACAGTTTACACAAAATGTCACTGACGTCCCTGAGGTATTTAGCCGACGCAAATCGAACGCGTTCGAATTTACCCGATTTACCACTACTGCCGTTTCTCAACTCAATCTTAAGGGTTCTTCCACTAAGTCTATGTAAGTCTATACGTCGAACGTTTCGCGTAGAATTTAGAGGTGTATAGACTCGATCGAGTGACGATGATCTATGGAGTTTGACTCCGATTTGACATTTTGCTCGTTTCAGAAACGAGACAATGGATATCCGGATAAGTTTTCAAAGAGTTTAGAGTCACAAAGTGAAGAATGGAAATTCGAAGCGGCTAAAGAGACAATCTACGACGGTAATGACTATCTCAAGGTTGCTCAATGAACTTTGACAACTTTCAAACTACTCGTAGGACCTAAATGGGGTTTACAAGTGCTACGTGACGAGGATACTTCAATCGAACCGTGAAAAGAAGTTCCGATAAAGTCGATTCGGTTCGATTAAAGGGGCTGCTGAATGCGACGGGTCAGACATTAGGTGATCGTCGAAACAAAGTGTCGAAGAGTTTCTTCGAGATTCCTGAAATAAAATCCAACGAAGCTAAAGTCACCGAAGTGTCATATCACGATCGATTTCGATCTTAAAATTCATTCTTGAAACACTCGAACTTATAAATAATTTTGCAAAGTGCAATCTATTAACTTATGGAAAATCAACTCATCGAATATACATTGTATAAATGAATGTAAACCCATTCATTTTTCATCGGTTTCTTGTAAGCTCAAGTTTTATTTATAGAGCGGTGGACTGCAACGATTTATGTACAGTAGACTCTCGTTATATATTGCCAACATATTTTCAAATAAATTCACAATTGTCTAACGTGAAACTTTTTTATGTTTTATTTCGAAAATTTAAAGTTTGAACTAATTTATCAAATTTAAAGTTTGAAGTAATTTATCAAATTTTAAGTTTGAAGTAATTTATCAAATTTAAAGTTTGAAGTAATTTATCAAATTTTAAGTTTGAAGTAATTTATAAAATTTAAAGTTTGAACTAATTTATAAAATTTAAAGTTTGAAGTAATTTATAAAATTTAATGTTTGAAGTAATTTATAAAATTTAATGTTTGAAGTAATTTATAAAATTTAAAGTTTGAAGTAATTTATAAAATTTAAAGATTGAACTAATTTATCAAATTAAAAATTTGAAGTAATTTATCAAATTTAAAGTTTGATGTAATTTATAAAATTTGAAGTTTAAAGTAATTTATCAAATTTTAAGTTTGAAGTAATTCATAAAATTTAAAGATTGAAGTAATTTATCAAATTTAAAGTTTGAAGCAATTTATAAAATTTTAAGTTGGAACTAATTTATAAAATTTGAAGTTTGAAGTAATTTATCAAATTTAATGTTTGAAGTAATTTATAAAATTCAAAGTTTGAAGTAATTTATCAAATTTGAAGTTTGAACTAATTTATCAAATTTGAAGTTTGAAGTAATTTATCAAATTTAAAGTTTGAAGCAATTTATAAAATTTTAAGTTGGAACTAATTTATAAAATTTAAAGTTTGAAGCAATTTATAAAATTTTAAGTTGGAACTAATTTATAAAATTTAAAGTTTGAACTAATTTATCAAATTTAAAGTTTGAAGTAATTTATCAAATTAAAAGTTTGAAGTAATTTATAAAATTTAAAGTTTGAACTAATTTATCAAATTTAAAGTTTGAAGTAATTTATCAAATTAAAAGTTTGAAGTAATTTATAAAATTTAAAGTTTGAACTAATTTATAAAATTTAAAGTTTGAACTAATTTATAAAATTTGAAGTTTGAAGTAATTTATAAAATTTTAAGTTTGAAGTAATTTATAAAATTTAAAGATTGGACTAATTTATAAAATTTAAAGTTTTAAACGTTGTATCCGTCTGGTTTGAATTATAAATTATGCATTGAACTCTAATAATCTCTAATTGTCTGAATTTCACCAATCTTGATTTGTAAAAAACGTTGAACCTCCGTTAAAAACCTTCTGTAAAAAATTGTTAAATATCATACACATGAAATTCTTCGAATGAGCTACCATAAAAAAATTCGGTTTTCTAAACAGGATCAAATGCAAGTAATATTGGAATTATTGTAATTGTCTACTCTACATTCGAACGATAATATCGAGGTTGGAAAACGACCCGCCATGGAAGAAAACCGCGTTTAATTCAAATTTATGATAATTCCGTTTTGCGAAGTCGAATTCAACAGCGATCCGAATTGTGTGGAATGTTAAAGAAAACGCACGGTTTTGGGGTCGATCAGAGCAGCGATTAGATCGGAGGTGTTGGGTTTGAAAGCGCAGAAAATGGGAAGGATTAAAGGGAAAACGATTCGAAACCGATTGGAAATGACGCAAACGATAAGAATCGATCGCGCACCGTGAAATCAGATTCACCTTAACCCTGGATTACTATCTGAATTGAAAAGAGCATTTTTTAGAGACTGAAAGGTACCTTGATTTCAGATGGAACTCTGAGACAATTACAGTTCTGATCGAATTTGACGGTGTCAAGGATACATTCAGTCACCAAATAATGAACGTATTTAACCTAACATTCTGTAAATTCTTGCAGTAAACGAAATTTATTAGCAGCTTCTTAAAAATCAATTTATGTCGTGAAATAAAATTACTTTCTTCTATATTATTATTCTATTTATAACGATCTGAGTTTGTCGAAATTGATGTTTTAATTTTTAATAGATTTCTTACTATGTATAACTAATTCGTGGAGACTTGTAATCAATATTGTTCTTTGATACGTCTTCTAAAGTTAATTAAGTCGTTTTCAAATTATTTGACGATGAAATGTTTCGACATTTCACAGCCATTGGCATCCTTCTGCGGATGAAGCAATCTAGAAATGTTTGCGAAAATAATGAAGTATTTATTTGTTACAAAATAATGGAAAACGCGATTATTTGCTTGCGTATCTTCCACGAAATTTCGCACGAGAATTTCTACTGCAGTCATCATCGTCGTCGGATATTAGTTTGCTTTTGCATTAGATGCAAGCCCAAAGTGTTCGTTGCATCGTTGCAAGGAGAACGTAAGTGCCGGTAAAATTCGTTTCCACGGAAAGCATGAAATTTCATGGAAATGAAACTCCTTTCGCTTAATTCGACATAAAAGGAATTTCTTGTTCGATGATGAAGTGTTGGTACGAGAAACTTCAAAGTAACGTAATTAAAGCGAACATTCAAATTGATACGGTGTGGCTCGTACGGGTTTTCTTCGGAGCCGAAGACAAAAATAAACGAGACTATATTCAATCATAAAGTTCGTTGCGAAATTTATTATTCTATCGCTTTCTTCTTCTGGGGCTTTGCTTTTTGATACTCAACTATGAATTTATTCAAAATCTCCCCCTTTGCGAATCAACGCAACATATCAATTTAACATGCAAATGAAAACAACAAACTTCGGAGGTAAAGGAATAAATTTTCGAGTTTTGTCCGTAAAGGAACTTCACGGTTTTGTAGAAGGAACTTTTGTAGAAGAAACAGACTTTCAACGTAGATCCAGTTAAATAGAAAAATATTTAATTACGGGTATTTCAGTTTCAAACTCCAAATCGTTCCGCCCTTCAATTACTGAAACTACTCCGGACAATTTTGAAGCTTATCGTTTCGTAGTTATAGACTGTGGACAGAATTGTTCAACAAGTTTACGCTGAAAATGGTCACGTGTAATAAGACATGTTGGAACTCTAATTATTAATTAGTCAATACATTGACTGTCGCGGTGGAAATTGTCTTGTGAAATTAATATCGAACTGTGACGTATAATTGCGTCCGAGAGATGAACTGCCAACTGAATTTTATCTAATTGAATCACGTCGACTTGAATACTGCCTAGTCGAATTATGACAAATTGAGTCGTTCAGTCGAATAATTCATTGCTTTTTATACTTCACTACATATGTATATAAATCTCACCATACATAATCCTACAAGTATTTTCGACCACCATTAAATTTCTACACTTCGCCATTTAATTTTGCAATTTACATTTCGAAGTTAAATTTTTCAATTTAGATTTTGGAGTTACATTTTTCAATTTACATTTTGCAGTTAAATTTTTGAATTTACATTTCGAAGTTCAATTTTTGAATTTACATTTTGCTGTTAAATTTATCAAATTACATTTTGCTATTCAATTTTTGAATTTACATTTTGCTGTTAAATTTATCAAATTACATTTTGCTATTCAATTTTTGAATTTACATTTTGCTGTTAAATTTATCAAATTACATTTTGCTATTCAATTTTTAAATTTACATTTCGAAGTTCAATTTTTGAATTTACATTTTGCTGTTAAATTTATCAAATTACATTTTGCTATTCAATTGTTGAATTTACATTTCGAAGTTCAATTTTTGAATTTACATTTTGCTGTTAAATTTATCAAATTACATTTTGCTATTCAATTTTTCAATTTACATTTCGAAGTTCAATTTTTGAATTTACATTTTGCTGTTAAATTTATCAAATTACATTTTGCTATTCAATTTTTGAATTTACATTTCGAAGTTCAATTTTTAAATTTACATTTTGCTGTTAAATTTATCAAATTACATTTTGCTATTCAATTTTTGAATTTATATTTCGAAGTTCAATTTATCAAATTACATTTTGCTATTCAATTTTTGAATTTACATTTTGCTGTTCAGTTTTTGAATTTATATTTTGCTGTTGAATTTTTTAATTTACATTCCGAATATACATTTTACAATTTATATTTCAGAGTTAGATTTTTCAATGTATATTTTGCAGTTCAATTTTTCAATTTACTTAGACAGCTACTTTGTTAAATTGAATTTTCGTTTGAAGTAATCTCATTCGTCTTATAAGTAACGTTCAGTGCGAGAATCAAAATAATAATGGAAAATCTTCTAGTATACAGCGAATGTTGCAATCAAGATTCAGAAGATTGATCGATATAATCTGGAAACGGTCTTGTTGGAGTATAGCTGTATGAACGATGTTAATCGTATCTGCGATGTTTTCGCTTATTCGCGTTGCATAGTGAATAGGATCCAGAATCGCAGAGGGAGCCCTTTCATTTTCGGTTAGCAACCAGGGAATCACGATAGAGACTCGAGTGAACATCTCTCTGCCGTACGTGCACTCGACAGCAAATCTGACTTACTCTGGGGAATTGTTTCAAAAATTCAGACCTCTCTGAAATTGGGGGGAGCAATTTGGGAATTTGGCAATTTGGGAAGTTGGGAATTTAGGAATTTTTTAACGTTGCAATTTAGGGAGGTGGGAAACTTGGGATGCTGTGAATTTGAAGAATTTGGAAATTTGGGAAGTTGGGAATTTGGGAATTTGGGAATTTGGGAATTTGGAAATTTGGGAATTCGGAACTTTGAAAATTTGGAAATTTGGGAATTTGGGAATTTGGGAATTTGGAAATTTGCAAATTTGGAAATTCGAAACGTTGAAAATTTGGAAATTTGGGAATTCGGTAATTTGGGAATTTGGGCATTTGGGAATTTGGGAATTTGGGAATTTGGGAATTTGGGATTTTGGGAATTTGGAAATTTGGGAATTCGGAACTTTGAAAATTTGGAAATTTGGAAATTTAGGAATTTGGAAATTTGGAAATTTGGAAATTTAGGAATTTGGAAATTTGGAAATTTGGAAATTTGGAAATTTGGAAATTTGGAAATTTGGAAATTTGGAAATTTGGAAATTTGGAAATTTGGAAATTCGAAACGTTGAAAATTTGGAAATTTGGGAATTCGGTAATTTGGGAATTTGGGCATTTGGGAATTTGGGAATTTGGGAATTTGGGAATTTGGGAATTTGGGATTTTGGGAATTTGGAAATTTGGGAATTCGGAACTTTGAAAATTTGGAAATTTAGGAATTTGGGAATTTTAGAATTTGTAAATTTGGAAGAAAGATCTAAGCAATCTAAAAAAGTCAGATGACAGAATTTATGTACCGCCTTTAATGAAGAAAATGAGAAGCGTAAAACAATACGCAGACATTCAAGACCAAACAAACTTACTTAGCCGCGAACTTTCGTGGAAGGATTTCGCGAATCTGTGAACGAAACTTCGGAAGAAAAAAAACCATCTTTAACGGGGTTAACCGTGAACTTTCGAAAATACGTTTACTTCGACTAGTTGCAAAACTTTAACGAGAAACGCTCCTCTGTTGGTGCATATCGATTTTGTTTGTATTACCTTTTGAATATTTGCTTTGTACCACTTTGTCTACGATGAAAACTTTATCGATGTTTCAAAATTAAACATTTAGGGTGTCTTTTAGGGTGATATTGAATTTAGTGCCAGGTGATGGACTAATAAAGGAATTTGTTCATTTAGGAACTTGTTCATCTAGGGATATTTGTTCAGAAATTTGAAGAGTGCGTTTGTAAATTTTAGAATTTGTAAATGTAGAAATTTGGAGTGGTGGGAAATTGAGGGTGTAGGAATTTAGGGTGAACTTAGGGATGTGAGGAGTTTGAAATTTGGGACGATTTTTATTTGGGGAATTTGGGAATTTAGGGATGTGAGGAGTTTGAAATTTGGGACGACTTTAATTTGGGGAGTTTGGGACTTTGGAAATTTGGTAATTTGGGAATTTGGAAATTTGGAAATTTGGGAATTTGGGAATTTGGGAATTTGGGAATTTGGGAATTTGGGAATTTGGGAATTTGGGAATTTGGGAATTTGGGAATTTGGGAATTTGGGAATTTGGGAATTTGGAAATTTGGGAATTTGGGAATTCGGAACGTTGAAAATTTAGTAATTTGGGAATTCGGAAATTTGGAAATTTGGGAATTTGGGAATTTGGGAATTTGGGAATTTGGTAATTTGGGAATTTGGAAATTTGGAAATTTGGGAATTTGGGAATTTGGGAATTTGGGAATTGGAGAATTTGGAAATTTGGAAATTCGGAACGTTGAAAATTTGGGAATTCGGAAATTTGGAAATTTGGGAATTTGGGAATTTGGTAATTTGGGAATTTGGAAATTTGGGAATTCGGAACGTTGAAAATTTAGTAATTTGAGAAGTTGGAAATTTGGGAAGTTGGAAATTTGGGAATTTGGAAATTTGGGAATTCGGAACGTTGAAAATTTGAAAATTTGGGAAGTTGGAAATTTGGGAATTCGGAACGTTGAAAATTTGGTAATTTGGGAAGTTGGAAATTTGAGTAGTTGGAAATTTGGAAATTTGGGAATTTTAGAATTTGAAAATTTGTAAGAAAGAGCTAAACAATCTAAAAAAGTCTGAACAATTGAAAAAGTTTGCAATTTGGAAAATAACCATAGTAATTAAAAAATGTTTAAATTCTAAAACTTGATAATTAAAAGAAAGCCTACAAACGCATTCTATTATCTTTACATTAATCTCTCTTATTTTAGGTTATGTTTCGTGTTCATATGCAACGAAAATTTACCAAATTTACGTTTGAAAATTTTAGAACTAAATCAGCGTTTCGTTTATTATAAATCGGTGCTCGCCATAATATTTTCGTTCATCTTGAGGTTTTAGGAACAGTTTCTTAACTGCAATTTATCTTCGGGTCTAACTTCTTTAACTCTTTGCAGTGGACTTAAAAGTGTCCTACTTTTTTACCTAAATGAGATATTTTTCATAGCATCTTACAAAATGAAAATTACTTCAAAGTTTACATTATGTCACTCTTATTTACTTCGATGAGTAAGTCTTTTATAAATATCAAATTTTCAGTTCCTCTTTTGTACTTCAAAGAATTAAGGTCTCTTCATCATCGACACTTAATTATATTTTTTTTGGAGCTCAAAGAAAATGTCTGCAACATCTGACCGCCATTTTGATTACAAAATGGCGGATTTAAGGACTTGAAAACTCTGACGTAATTTTATAACACGAAATTATCGCAAACATGTATCAATTTCAATTTCCTCGTCAATTATAATGTATCTTTGCAAGTTTGTATTATTTTTAATAAACGTGGACGTGTCTATGATATTTCTGCCGTCTACCAAGACGTACCGTGACAACTGGAGATCCCAGAACCAAGAATATTCGAGTAAAAAGTAGAAAGGTAATGGAGAATCTCCAGAGCAACGAAATGAGCTCGAACTTCAGTGTAGTTCTCTGAATATTCCCTTTTTTTCTTCTGCGAAATTTGCATCATGGTGCGCTCACATTTACATGATCAATTTATATGATAAAAAGAAAGGAACATTAGGCTTACGGCAGAAATATGGAATTCTGAAAAATTTGTTCTCGTTTCAAGTAATTATGAAAAAATACTCGTTCGCTAATAACTATCCGATATTAACAAATTTGCGATAATGAAATGTCAGAGATATATTGACCTTAAAATTTGCATTGATCTCAATATTTAAATATAAATATTGTATTGTGTTGGAGTTTTGAATTCACGCGCTCTTAAATAAAGAAATTCGCGGTCCTTCGTTTTCTGTTTTTGGTTGCCGTGCAGCGTTTTGTGTTTTGAGAACCGTTGGTGACTTCACGTTTTACGATGCCCGGCGTCTTCTTGTAATAATTTTGCGTCTTTTAATAAAAAATAACTGTGTTCACTATTAAAAATCCATCACAATATATTATGTATTACTTTACAATGAAGGACGTTCCGTTGTACTTTATGAAGATCTAAAAGAACAACTTCTGAAGTTACAACGTTTCATTGAGATACATTACAAAGAGATGGTAGAACATTTCCAACGGTCTCACCTTCGCAAACTTTCATTTCAAACTCATCCACTCCATCGTGTTCATCAAACATGCGTTCAAGAGCGATCTTAAACAGCCTTAGCGAACTTCCAACTCTCTGACAGCACGAGTACTCGATCAACCTCCTCAGACAATGAACAAGAATGCATTGGTATAATCCACATAAATTGCTGACAGCAGCAACCGAATACACACACTGTGTTGAACTATTTCCATCTCGAGAAATACTCTTTTAAACATTCCCTGTTTGCAGTTTGGGAAATTGGAAATTTGAGGACTTGATAATTTAGAAATATGGGAATTTGTGGTGTTAATGATTTGATGATTTGGGATTTTGGAGAAGGAGGAATTTGGGGGCGTAGGAATTTCGGGAGGTAGGAATTTGGGAATTTGAGCATTTGGGAGGGTGGGAATTTGGGGATTTAGAATTTTGGAGAGATAGAAATTTCGGAGGATAAGGATTTAGGGGCGCAGGAATTTGGGAATTTGAGTATTTGGGAGAGTAGGAATTTAGGGATGAAGAAATTTGGGGGCATAGAAATTTGGAAGCGTACGAATTTGGGAGCGTACGAATTTGGGAGTGTAGAAATTTGGGAGCGTACGAATTTGGGAGCGTAGGAATTTGGGAATTTGAGTATTTGGGAGGGTAGGAATTTAGGGAAGAAGAAATTTGGGGGCGTAGAAATTTGGGGGCGCAGAAATTTGGGGGCGTAGAAATTTGGGAGCGTACAAATTTGGGAGCGTAGGAATTTGAGGGCGTAGAAATTTGGGAGCGTACAAATTTGGAAGCGTAGGAATTTGGGGGCGTAGAAGTTTGGGAGCGTCGAAATTTGGGAGCGTACGAATTTGGGAGCGTAGGAATTTGGGGGCGTAGAAATTTGGGAGCGTAGGAATTTGGGAATTTGAGTATTTGGGAGGGTAGGAATTTAGGGAAGAAGAAATTTGGGGGCGTAGAAATTTTGGGGGCGTAGAAATTTGGGAGCGTAGGAATTTGGGGGCGTAGAAGTTTGGGAGCGTCGAAATTTGGGAGCGTACGAATTTGGGAGCGTAGGAATTTGGGGGCGTAGAAATTTGGGAGCGTAGGAATTTGGGAATTTGAGTATTTGGGAGGGTAGGAATTTAGGGAAGAAGAAATTTGGCGGCGTAGAAATTTTGGGGGCGTAGAAATTTGGGAGCGTACGAATTTGAGAGCGTAGGAATTTGGGAGCGTAGAAATTTGGGAGCGTACGAATTTGGGAGCGTAGAAATTTGGGAGCGTACGAATTTGGGGATGTCGGAATTTGGGGACGTAAAAATTTGAGGATTTGAACATTTAGGAAGATATAAATTTGGGGGCATAGGAACTTGAGAACATCAGAATTTGAGGATTTGAAGACTTGAGGACATAGTGATTTTCATAAAAATTTGAGGATGTAGAAATTTGAAGATGTGGAGATTTGAAGACTCGAAGATTTGAATACTTGTTACAAATTTAGTATTTCAAGAATTCGCAATTTCAGAGACAAGAGGACTTAACAATTTATTTATCTTGAAGAAAAATCTGAATATTCTGAAAATGTAATAATTTTGAAATATGATCTCGCATTAATCAAACGATTATGTCTCCCAAATGAAAGCTACTACACTAAAATCCTATAAGTATCTCATCTCAATACAATATGAATAAATAGTATTAACATAGTTATTTTATCCTTGATACCAACTTTTGAAACGCCCAGTATTTGGTTGACCTATGTATAAGCTCTCCGTTCGATGTCGGAGTTGAATCCACTGATGAAACTCATCTGTTTCCGCGTGGTATCAAGGGAATTACAAGCGAGGTCCTTTTTCCTATCGACCTTTGGTATCGTTCGTTATCCAAGTAAAGGACGGCATTTTCAGGACAGAGAAAAGTCTTACGTTGCATCAACGTAGTAGATTTCTTACGGTCAGCCATGGATCGTTGACGAAAATGAACCTTTCGACCGAATATCCCGACGGTGATTCTCTATTTACCGTAACAAAAAGAAGAATAGTAAACTTGAATTTGGCTTCAATTTTCGACTTGAACATAGCTCGAAATCTCTGGACAACAGACCGGAAAACTGCAAGTGCAACTCTGTGTACTTTTTTCATTGACACCGATGCTGGACACGCTTCGTTTGCTAATCTTTCTATTGGCATTTTGTCGTTTGTTTTTTAACGTTTCCTTTTTTACGGAATTACGAAGTTGAAAGATGCGTTTTGTACGTACTCGAGTTTCGTTGACTTTTTTATGGTTTATTGGACATTTCACGGGTCA
Organism: Megachile rotundata; assembly: GCF_050947335.1. Taxonomy (NCBI): domain Eukaryota; kingdom Metazoa; phylum Arthropoda; class Insecta; order Hymenoptera; family Megachilidae; genus Megachile; species Megachile rotundata. Next base: position 17,960,484 of record NC_134983.1, read on the forward strand.
ATTTTGTAAAAAAGAAGGATATGAACTTGTAATATGAAACTAATGATATGAACTTATAAAATGAAACTAACAATATGGACTAATAATATGAAACTAACAATATGGACTAATAATATGAAACTAACAATATGGACTAATAATATGAAACTAACAATATGAACTAATAAACTAAAGCTAACAACATGAAACAATAAATTGTTCCAATAAAAAATAAACATTCAATTAAGAGTAAAAATGAAGACAGTTAATCAATAGTGTTACTCGAGTTTCGTTGACTTTTCTACGGTTTGTTGGATACTTAAGCATTTCACAGGTCAATTTTGTAAAAAAGAAGGATATGAACTTATAATATGAAACTAATGATATGAACTTATAAAATGAAACTAACATTATGAACTAATAATATGAAACTAACATTATGAACTAATAATATGAAACTAACACTACGGACTAATAATATGAAACTAACAATACAAACTAATAAACTAAAGCTAACAACATGAAACAATAAATTGATCCAATAAAAAATAAACATTCAATTACCAGTAAAAATGAAAACAGTTAATCAACAGTTTAAAAACAGTACACGAATGAAATAATAATTCGCAAAATAATGAAAAATCGTGAAAAACACGTATAAACGAAAAATATTACACAGAAAATGAAACAAAACGTACATAATAATTTATTAAAATTAGTAATAAACGTATGATTGAAAATTAAAAGAAATAAATTTCAATTTACATCGAAAAAGATTGTGAAATGCATTTAACTGAACTTGGGTATTAGTATTCGTTTAAATTTCGTTTTTGTTAAATGACATTATATGAAATAATAAAAAGAGAATTCTGTTTTTATTTCTGACACAATGTTTGTCGCATAGATGGCAATAAAAGGGACCCTTGCACAAGATACATCCTGTGAATAGATCCAACTATCTGATTTGAAAGGACAAGGAATATCTTCTGCATTTCTCGCTATTCGAACATGCAACACTCGGTAGGAATGCAAATTTGCAGCAAGGATTGCCTTGTTTCTTTGTTACGACCCGTTTTATAGTTGCGTGTTCTTACGGACTGGTCATTGATCCAATAGGAAATGCTTCTGAATGCTAATAAAAACGTAATAAAAGCGTCGTGCATCTGGTTGTCGGTAAGAACGTCGTAAATATGTTGCGAATAATCTTTGTAGATCGCGGACAGATGGATCTCGAGTTATTATCGAAATTTTAGGTTGTTAAATTCTTGCGTAAAGATCTGGCGGATGATTAAATTGGGTTTTCAATTATTGAGAATAGAAGCTAGGGAAATTTGGAAGGGGTTGACAACTTTGAAATTTGGAAATTTGGAAATTTGGAAATTTGGGAATTTGGAAATTTGGGAATTTGGAAATTTGAGAATTTGGAAATTTGAGGAATTGGAAATTCGAGAATTTGGAAATTTGAGAAAATGGAAATTTGAGAAAGTGGAAATTTGAGAATTTGGGGATTTGAGAAATTGGAAATTTGAGAATTTGGAAATTTGAGAAATTGGAAATTTGAGAATTTGGGGATTTGAGAAATTGGAAATTTGGGAATTTGGAAATTTGCGGAATTGTAAATTTGAGAATTTGGAAATTCGAGAAAATGGAAATTTGAGAAATTGTAAATTTGAGAATTTGGAAATTTGAGAAATTGGAAATTTGAGAAAATGGAAATTTGAGGAATTGGAAATTCGAGAATTTGGAAATTTGAAAAAATGGAAATTTGAGAATTTGGAAATTTGAGAAATTGTAAATTTTAGAATTTGGAAATTTGAGTATTTGAACACTTGAAAGTTGGAAAATGTATGAATTTGAATTTCCCTCCCCCAGGATCAATCGCCCCAAAAGGAACCTCCCGCACCTGAGTGCAAGAGACTAAATGGAAGCCACCCATTGAATGATATTGAAACATTACTGAAATTGTTCAAATGTTTGCTTTATAGGATCGAGTTCCACGTGCAATTCAAAGTAACTCAAACAATGTTCAGGCATTTATGTACCATCTGCGATGAATAATGTGTCGCTTACATTAAACATCAGAAGCGGACAAAGCCCCCATACATATGAACTACTACTAAAAATAAATTAATTTTCTCTAAACAATTTTTAATTTCCGAGTTACCTCGTGTAATACTTACTCCGTTCTATATTTTGCTTGTATCGTATAAGTTATAATGATGTACAGCGAAAACCCGGAAAACAGAGGAGGTTATAAATTGAGCCGTTTATTCTGAAAGTGGGGCAAAATTGTCTTCGCGAAAATAAATTGGCTGTTGATTAAAATCTCGTGTTCGATAAAAGCAAATAATAATACGAAATCATATTCTTTTATATTTCAATAACATCGTTCTATTTTTTGTAACAAATAATTTATGACAAGAATTTAATTCCTGTGACATAAATTTAACTTCATAACCACAGATTGCGCGTTTTCAGAAAATTTTGAAACTTTTTTGAGAAGTAAAGCGATTGTACTTTGAAAGTCATGACTAAGGTTTCTACACCCTAAATTACACTGTACAACGAAGTTACAGGTCTAGTATACGGCTAGGAATTTTTCTTTTTCATCACTTTAGCCGCAGAGTAAACCAGAGGCGACACTCTCTGTCGGCACCTTTGATCTCTCGAAAACGTCCCTTTAAATTGGTTGTACAAACGAATGGGAAATTTAAATCGAGCAAATCTACTTTCATGTCAATCTCTCATAATTTGGAATATATTTGTAACAAAATTTTCACAAATTTTTGTAATATCATTTTCATGCATTGAGGTCCATTTAACGAACACAAACATATGTGATATACGAGACTGCGGATGACGAGTATAAAATAAGAGCTACCAGTCTCAATAAAACGTACACTACCGTCCATAAGTGTCCGGACACAAGCGAAATATGCATTCGCGTTGCATGAAAGTTATTCAAGTATCTGCAACAGTAACTAAAATCGATTTTTTTTCTGCGAAGGTCAGAATACTGGAACGTTTTTCGATTGATAATTCTCGTTTGGAACTCATATCTCGATGGAAAAGAAGCTACAGACGAACTAAACCGAAACTGTCGAGTGCATTGCGTTACCTCCATTCTTATCTCCATTGAGGGAACCTAAACATCTACCAACAGTTTACAAACACTTGAAACATATCGAAGAACCCTCTGAATACGTTCTGCACCATAGAAATGAAACACAGTAGAAATTAAAATTTTTTTTAGAATCGAAAGCGTTTCATTAGATTCACGAATTTGGACTTTGTACTTCTGGACATGAATTTTACTTTCACACACTCATTGTATAATTTGTACTTAAAAATTAATTCTATTACGTTATGACACCTCAAAAAAGATAATAATAATTATTACAAATGATATGATAACCCTAAATACCTTTCGTACAAAGTTCAACTATATTTTATGTAACGAAACGAAGTGTCCAGATAGTTATGGACGGTAGTGTACATGAAACGCAGAATACCCAAAATAATTTAAAATCTCTTTTATAAATCATTCGCACGATCCGCAGTCTATTGATGCTTTGAAACATGCAACTCAATACTTAGCATATGTACACGTTTTGATTCGTCGGCAAAGATTGTACATCCGAAAGCATCGCATACAGGTTATCTCGCAACTAGTGTAGGTCCCTGAAATGAGAGGTAGCTGAGGGTGATTCTGAATAAGATTTCTCTTTGCACAAATGGGGTTTGAAGCTTCGCTTTTGAATTATTAAGGAAAAACACGGGTCAATCAGAGCGCGAGGATTACGCATGCGCAGACGCGAGAGCGATAGCTTCGTAGTTATCTAACGCGTGGTAATCCAACACGTGATAATGCAACGCGTGGTAATCCTACCCGTAGTAATCCAACGCGTAGTAATACAACGCGTAGTAATACAGCGTGTGAATATCAAACGCGTAGTAACCTAGCGCGTGCATATTCAACGCGTAGTAATCCAACGCGTAATAATCCAACGCGTTGTCATTCTAAGCGTAGGAATCTAATGCGTGGTAATGTAACGCGTAGTAATCCAGCGTGTCGATATCTAACGCGTAGTAATCCAGCGTGTCAATATCTAACGCGTAGTAATCCAGCACGTGGATATTCAACGCGTATTAATACAACGCATGGTAATTCTAAGCGTAGGAATCTAACACGTGGTAATCTAACGCGTAGTTAACCAACGCGTAGTAACCCAACGCGTAATAATCCCCAAGCTCTGATTGGTCCGTGTTTTTTCTTAATAATTCAAAAACAAAGCTTCGAACCCCATTTTTGCAAAGGGAAATTTTATTCAGAATCACGTCAGCTACCCCTCATTTCAGAGACCTACACTAGTTGCGAGACATCGCGTAGAATCATAATAAAAATGAGCACGTTAGCATGACAAGGTTCTGCATAAGAGAGACCAGGGAAAAGTGTTATTCCGTGTTTCTTACGCATAGTGTTAGATTCCCAAAAAAGTGCGAAAGAATTCTTACTTTCTTCGTTAGCATCGTAAACTTTAACCGTATCGAATAAATTAGGGTACACCGGAACTATGGAATAACACGTCCCCGATAAAATCGTAAAATAACGAGAAATTAATTCTCGGTGACAACGACACGAGATTTCTCGTACCACTTGGCACGATGTTCGTACTTTTGTTAGATAAAGAAGACGAAAAGTTACGGCTTTAGATGTTGATCACGTTTCTCGAAATTGTGTATATTATATACGTCGTGTTCATCCGGCGCAAATGCATGTGTGCACGTGTATGTGTATGTGAGTGTGTGTACACGCGTGTGTAAAGATACGAGCCTAGCTTCCGTTCCCGACGGAACTGAACTTAATATTAAGATATAATTAATGTCAGGAGTCGATTGTAAACGCGATTAATCCGTGAGACCAAAATGCGAAATAGGAACACGAGCTCACCGATATATATGTAAAAAAATAAATATATTTCTGTAAATAATGTGAACACGAATTATTACAGATGGAATTTACTATAGATATCTGTACATTATTGTTTCATAAAAAACGAATTTCACGAATTTATTATGAATTTATTCCTTTGATTTTCCTGCCGCATTTGTACCTAATTTAAGGTAAGAAAGGTAGGAGTATGCGAAAGGAGGAATTTGGGGATTTGAATATTTGGGGAGGTAGGAATATGAGGGCGTAGGAATGTGGGGATGTAGAAATTTGGGAAAGTAGGAATTGGGGGGCGTAGAAATTTAGGGATGCTGAAATTTGGGGGCGCAGGAATTAGGGGGGGGTAGGAATTTGGGGATGTAGAAATTCGGGGGCGTGGAATTTGGGGGTGTAGGAATTTGGGGGCGTAGGTATTTGGGGGCGCAGGAATTTGGGGATGTAGAAATTTAGGAGCGTAGAAATTTTGGGAGCGTAGAAATTTGGAGGCGTAGGAAGTTGGGAATGCAGAAATTTGGGGGCGTAGGAATTTGGAAACGTAGAAATTTGGGGGTGTACGAATTTGGGAATGTAGCGATTTAGGAGCGTAGAAATTTTGGAAACGTAGAAATTTTGGGAGCGTAGTAATTTGGGGGCGTTGGAAATTGGGGATGTAGGAATTTGGGAGCGTAGGAATTTGGGGGCGTAGGAATTTGGAAATGTAAAAATTTGGTAGTGTAGGAATTTGAGAATATAGAAATTGGGGGGCGTAGGAATTTGGGGACAAAAAAATTTGTAGAAATAAGAATTTGGAAATAATGTGAACACGAATTATGACAGGTGGAATTTACTATCGATCTGTACATTATTGTTCCATAAAAAACGCAGTTCACAAATTTCTCATGGATTTATTCCTCCGCTTCCTTCTATTCATTTTTATCTCTTTTGGATCTCTGAAGTTTTATACAATTAAGCAACTAATCGTGTGATGGTCTTTAGAACTGAAAGTTCCTTTTACAATTTTAGCTAAAACGCTTACTTATTGAGTTAATAATTAAAATCACTGGGCTGTCATTCTCATTACAATTTCATTTTACTGGTCCACGTTGATCAATGAATAAATGAATAATAGACGTGTACATAAATAAAGATTAAATACAGTTAATTTACTCGGTAAATAATTTAAACGCATAACAAATATCCTGTATCACAAGGAAATTACTAAATAGGTAAGTGAGATATACAAAATAAATAAATGAAGCAGGTAGGTAAATATTTCATCTTCCAGCCACGCTGATAACTTTAATAAACTTGTTAACTGGAACGATGTTCTCTGCAAACAAAATAACGTACTTCAACAATTATACCATTTTGATTATTCGTTTAAATGCCAACTAATTTGATACAGAAACGTGGAGTTATTCGTTTGTTATAAATAATAGAGTTTCGATACTGTGATCGCGTTAACAAAAGTTCAGCGAAACCTGTGGTATCATGAATTTATTTAAAACCATCGATACAACTATCCGTTATAAATTTTGGCGCTCGATGGTTGTTCATTGCGCCCTTATTTGATATAATAATATTTGCACACATCGTGTTAAAATGGAATTTTCAATCGACATCAGTTCCAAAGAGGATTATCGTTCCGAGAATGCTGTATCTCTTCGAATTTCCAGGCATCACGCCGCTAAATAGAAGCTTTTATATTCTATATCATGCGAGCCTTCACCACCAACCGTTGGGTTCAACGCAACAAAATGCAACAGCGAAGGGTATGATTAGCTTAACGAGCAAACGTATTATAGGAGAACCTAAATACCAGTAAATTATATCAGGCGCGGTTCCATTATGAACCAACGTTACTCGTAGTCCCCATTCCCGAACGGTGCATAATTCATTCGTATCCCAATATTCGCTGTGCACTCGTACATCTTCCGTGGTTTTCCACTAATGTACATTAGGCTGTGTACGGCATCGCATGCGGATACCGATCTCTACGGTTCACAATAGACTGCACAATTTCGAATAGTTAATCTGTTCGAGTACCTTCGAGTACCAACTATTTCCTATTCGGATAATTAATGTACTTGCGCTGCTTGAATTCGATTTATGATAGAGTGCAATATAGCGCGTTGTGACATTGCGTGTAAGAATGTGGTGTAACGGGTGATGATACGTGGAAATTCAACATATGGCAATACCACGCGTGGTAAATCCATTCGTGGCAATATAACGCTTGGGACTTCCACGCGGAGCAGTACAACGCGCGGGATCTCCACGCGTAGCAGTATAACGTGTGGTAATTCCATTCGTGGTAATATAACGCGTGGGAACTTCACTCGTGGTAATATAATGCGTGGTAATTCCACTCGTGGCAATATAACGCGTGGTAATTCCACGCGTGGCAATATAACGCGTGGTAATTCCACGCGTAGAAGTATAACGCACGGGATCTCCACGCGTGGCAATATAACGCGTGGTAATTCCACTCGTGGTAATATAACGCGTGGGAACTCCACTCGTGGCAATATAATGCGTGGTAATTTCACTCGTGGTAATATAACACGTGGGAACTCCACTCGTGGTAATACAATGCGTGGTAATTTCACTCGTGGTAATATAACGCGTGGTAATTCCACTCGTGGCAATATAACGCGTGGGAACTCCACTCGTGGTAATATAATGCGTGGTAATTCCACTCGTGGTAATATAACGCGTGGGAACTCCACTCGTGGTAATATAATGCGTGGTAATTCCACTCGTGGTAATATAACGCGTGGGAACTCCACTCTTGGTAATACAATGCGTGGTAATTCCACTCGTGGTAATATAACGCGTGGGAACTCCACTTGTGGTAATACAATGCGTGGTAATTCCACTCGTGGTAATATAACGCGTGGTAATTCCACTCGTGGTAATATAACGCGTGGTAATTTCACTCGTGGCAATATAACGCGTGGTAATATAACGCGTGGGAACTCCACTCGTGGTAATATAATGCGTGGTAATTCCACTCGTGGTAATATAACGCGTGGGAACTCCACTCGTGGTAATATAATGCGTGGTAATTCCACTCGTGGTAATATAACGCGTGGGAACTCCACTCGTGGTAATATAACGCGTGGTAATTCCACTCGTGGTAATATAATGCGTGGTAATTTCACTCATGGTAATATAACGCGTGGTAATTCCACGCGTGGCAATATAACGCGTGGTAATTCCACTCGTGGTAATATAACGCGTGGGAACTCCACTCTTGGTAATACAATGCGTGGTAATTCCACTCGTGGTAATATAACGCGTGGGAACTCCACTTGTGGTAATACAATGCGTGGTAATTCCACTCGTGGTAATATAACGCGTGGTAATTCCACTCGTGGTAATATAACGCGTGGTAATTTCACTCGTGGTAATATAACGCGTGGTAACTCCACCCGTGGCAATGTAACACGTAGTAATCCCACGCGACATAACGCAATCGCATCACCGTTCAGAAAACTTTTAAATGAGCAGTTTACAGGAGTTTATGAAAGCATATTGCAAGTACCAGTGTACCGCTGACAATTTACAACTTTAGTATAGCATTACCTCTATTATTCGACGTCATTGCATCGTGAATAGGAAACAGTTCGCATTCATGCAGTGGGATCTAATTAAGAGAGATATTTTGTAGGACCCAACATATTCTATGCGATTTTAGTTTGTTTCCTGAAACGAGTGTAACGAGATACGCACAATTGATGTCTCCGCCTTGCGGCAGAACGTATTTCGTTAAATAGCAGATTGACTTAAATTATCCCAAGTTTGCTGCGTAATAGTGTATAGTTAGTTGGCTTGTTATTGTTTGAGTTCTAACAATTCTGTAGATAATATAAATTGGCTGATATAAATGGAATCCTAGTCGCTGGAAATTTCGGATTAAACGTCAAATATTCGTGTTTGAGTGCTTTGCACGGTGCTGTTTTGTAGAATGAAATGCGTTGTAAACATGATACTAATTTCAAAGGATCCAAATGTTGGAAATTTCAAAACTTGATCTTCCTATATTTCTATATTTCTTACTTCGCAAATTTGCAAAGTCCCAAAATTGTTAGCTTTGCAAATTATGGAACTTAAAAATTTTTAAACTTGTATGATAGTATTCTTTTTTTACAGCTTACAGCTTCACGATTCAGTGTCACTTCTTTATTGTCTCGTTGCAGATAGAAGTAGCAGATTTAATACCGAACAGACGTTTAAGTCAATGCCATTGTATTGTACTATTCCACAACCAAAGAAATATATTACCCAATGTTGTATAATGGTTGCATAAGTAACAGCGTCTCGTGTAACGAACCGTGTAACAAATAATGTAAACATGACACGGGACGTTGAACATCTTTGACAAAGAAAATGTTGTACATTTCTGACCGCAGTAGCTACATATTTTGTAATAATAGCATAGTACTTTTGCTTCATTTCCAAGATAACCGAAGTCCGTTTATTTCTACATCAATACATGTTGAACGTTGAAAACTTTTGTGACTAACATTCCAAACAAAGTATAATCGACAAATTAATGCCGGTATCGATTTGCAAGTTAAAGAAAACACAGAACCGTCTACATTATACGTAATTTAATTGACAATCTTTCGAAGAAAATCGATAGTGCGCGTGACTCGTAATTAAAGACGAAAATCGAGGAAACGTTGAGTATCTTAATTGTAACGCGACGCCAGTTGGTGCAAATGAAACTTTCTTAGTTCATACACAGGCGGTATATAGAAGCATTTCGAGTGGGCCTGTTGGTGCTCTTTGATATTACAGATTCAGAATTTAATTTGCACGAGTGTGGTTAGCGATAAGGAGCGCAATTATCTTCGAGATTCTATGGGTTGCATCGAGTGTTTCAGAATCTCATGGTGCCGTAACTCGCAATTATTACGACTGATTAAAACTGTGTACATGATAAGATTGGAAAGAACCGAGAAAATGAATGCGGAATTACCGTACGTTATATTGCACATGTAGTATCACCACGCATTGTTATCTTATGCGTTATTTCGCCGCGCGTAATATCGCCACGCGCGGAATTACTACGTGTTATATTGCCACGCATGAAGTCACCACGCGTTATATTACCACGCATGAAGTTACCACGCGTTATATTGCCACGCATGACATTACCACGCGTTATTTTGCCACGCATGACATTACCACGCGTTATATTGCCACGCATGAAGTCACCACGCGTTATATTACCACGCATGAAGTTACCACGCGTTATATTGCCACGCATGACATTACCACGCGTTATTTTGCCACGCATGACATTACCACGCGTTATATTACCACGCATGAAGTTACCACGCGTTATATTGCCACGCATGACATTACCACGCGTTGTATTGCCACGCATGACATTACCACGCGTTATATTGCCACACATGAACTCACCACGCGTTATATTACCACGCATGAAGTTACCACGCGTTATATTGCCACGCATGACATTACCACGCATTGTATTGCCACGCATGACATTACCACGCGTTGTATTGCCACGCATGACATTACCACGCGTTATATTACCACGCATGAAGTTACCACGCGTTATATTGCCACGCATGACATTACCACGCGTTATATTACCACGCATTATATTGCCACGCATGACATTACCACACGTTATATTGCCACGCATGAATTTACCACGCGTTATGTTGCCACGCATGACATTACCACGCGTTATATTGCCACGCATGACATTACCACGCGTTATACTGCCACGCATGACATTACCACGCGTTATATTACCACGCATTATATTGCCACGCATGACATTACCACGCGTTATATTACCACGCATTATATTGCCACGCATGACATTACCACGCGTTATATTACCACGCGTGAGATTACTACGCATTATATTGCCACGCGTTGTATTGTGGTGCATGACATTGCTACGCATTATATTGCCACGCAAATTATCACCACACTATTACTATATCCATGTAGGATTTTTTCCACGTGGTACCATGGTTTTTTTTCATGCAGTGACCGTTGGTATGGGTTTTTTCCATCAACGATCGTCTTTTGTTTAACGGCGTTTGGGGCGTGCGAAAGACTTGCGGGTCAATCGTGATTTTGCACTCTTGCGAGTAGCTTCGACGGAAAGCAGTGCCATCTGAAGTGTTATGTGTCTTTCTTTGTGTGCATTCTTAAATATATATATTGTTAATCTCTTTTTTTTGTTAAAACGTACTCGAGTGTTATTTCTCCTTACCCTGCTATCCTACATCCATTATTTCACCACGCGTAGCAGCAAGCCTTGTTATATTTCCAACCTTGAATTGCAACGCGTTATATTGCCGCGCACAATATCATCACTCGATATACCTCTAGTTATATTGCCACACGCGATATTGAAAAGTCCAGCCCCAATAATACCACAAAACTTGTTGAATCTCGAAAGAAATTAATAACATAAAATCCATCCTCAAGATTTCCATAAAATTTTTCAAATTTCCACAAAAATTAATAGTGTATAATTGAACTATTAAAAATTACCACTGCACTCGGAAAAGTAAAGAGAAATTCGAGCGAAGTTCAGTACTAGCTTAACGGTGCAAATTGTCTATCGTTAAGCGAAGTCCAGTTCTTGCTACCATCCGACAGTTTCAACCCGTGAAAACTCAATCAAAGTTTTAAAACAAGAACGAACTAATTCGTTCGACAGTTTCACCGTCGTGCGATCTAATACCAGCGGGAATATTGATAGCCGGGTAAGTCGACACTCGGTAATTTCCATGCTCCTGTCGAGGCCGATAAAGATTAAATCTAGAAAATCGTAGATAGATTAACGTACTCACGACTCCATCAAAGAACTGGAAACAGTTCCAGAAGTTCGCGGATTATCCAGTCCTACAAAGTTTTCTCGGTTAAATGATTTGCCACTGTTCCATTCGGAGGAACAATTACACTTGCACGTTTGCGAACGAAATTACCTATGCAAACCGATTTCAGATTCTCATCAAACAATGCAGTTTGCTTTTTATGGGTCGGCTTGGATCATGATAAATTTTGGGGACTCGGTGGTGATTTAGAAATTTTAGGGTTTTGAGATTTCAATATTCGGGGAATTTCAACGTTTAGTTGAACGTTGAATGTTTAACGATTATTAACCCCTAACCTAAAATTTGTTAACCAATTCCGTGCACCTAATTATTCCTACAATATCAAAACGAGTAAAGAAAATTAAAAGTTAAGTTAAGTTTGTCTGCGTACACGCGCGGCCATTAAAGAGGTTTTGTGTAACGATTATTAACCTCTTAACCTAAAATTTTCTAACCAATTGCGTCATACAAGAATACTTAATTATTCCTGCAATATCAAAGCTTATAAAGAAAATTAAAGTAACATTTTGTAAACGATTCTTGCTTATGAGTAATTGGAATTGGTCCCAAAATTCAATTACGACGAAAACACGAGTCGCATATGATCTCCAGCGTGCGTCCCCAGTTTGACACGATATTGCATGACAGGGGGTTGAATCCAAGAGAGTTTGTCCACCGCATACAAGAACGGCAGTTACATCGATGACAAGCAAGCAACGAAATCCCCGTAAAGTCAGCAACGATTAATCTGTCGACTATCGAGATGTCGAGTCGGTCACGGTTTCGTAAGTTTGAACGGCATTCAAAGTGATCCACGATCTTAACCTGCATTGTCGCAGAACGAGTTTCAATAACCGGCAGCTCACGTAATCATGCCGAAACTGAATAAGCTTCTGGTAACGTCAATCATCGCGGATATCAGAGAATGTGTATGTGTCGCGAACGAGATATATTCTTGGGTCGGTGGTATCGAACATCTGTCATGGAAATTCCCTACGAAGATCGCGAGGGACATAAATGCCATGGAAATTGTGAAGGAGCACGAGGGAACCGCAGGGGAATTCTATATTCTTCTTCTGGAGCTGGCTTACGACAGGTTGCTTAGAGTCCTTTTTCGACGTCGTTGTACATTTGCATAAATTCGCTGAAAATTCGCGAAACAAAAACGTCTTACCGTGTGAAACATACAACTCGCGTTTCTACCACCTTTTTGTACCACGTAGTTCGATTAAACCTTTGCACTTCTTAATTTCTTTTACCTAACGACACTTTAATTTAAATAGATCAAGTAAGGGCTTCTCGATAAAGTTGCGACAGTGCAAACAAATATATTTTTCATTTATTTTAAGTAGTAAATAAATGCTGAAATGAAATATATATATTCAACCAATCAAATATACAATGATCGGATAAAATATCATTTAGAGAGGAAGTTAAAAGAGGCTGTAGGTGCCATTCTTTCAAAAACTCTTTACTGAAATAAAATTGAAGGGCATGAGAATTCTATATTTTCGTTTGCAAGTGTTTTCAACCTTCCTTGACTGTTTCCTTAGCGTTAAACTGCCACATACCGAGTGTTAATGTTTCATTCTGCGAACCATTATACAAAGGAGGCTTTTCTAGTTAAAAACATGTCGGAAGACTTCGTTGAGAGACTAATTTACGAATGCTTATTTTTAATTACCAGCTGTCCTGGAAGTTAATTGAATAGGTGTCTCAAGTGTTCCTATTTTGACAACGCTGTTTAATGAACTTTCATGTACCTTTTCACACATCGTTGTATAATTTAAAAATGCAAAAATAAGAAACAAATTTCTTAATATTATACTTGAGTAGTTTATATTATGGTTGTAGAATGATTGTATTGTAGTAACAAGAAAATTTCGTTGCAGAATACAGTTTGTTCTGCGTTTGATCGTAGAATTCATGGACAAGTATCCCTTCGTGGACGATTTTTTCAAAGAAGCAGCATACATTAATCGAGCTAATCATATTTCGATGGCCAGTCTAATACGACTTGTCTGGGATCGATTGAAGACTATACCTGAATCGATATCTCGTCAGATGGTGAGTAAAACAAATCAAATAAAAATATAAACATTGTTCGAAATTTAGGGACGTAAGAGTTTAGAAATTTGTGAATTTAGAAAGTATAAAATTTATGAACATAAAAATTTCAAATTTTCTAATCTTCACAACATTCAACTTGCAGAACAGAAAAAATTCAATTAATAGAATAACATATTAATTACACACTACAGATATTTATCGCACATTTTGCCTAAATTTTATTTGTTCAAATAATCTCCATATTCAAAGGTATAATTTTGAAAAAGAAAGTGACATTGTCATCATGTACATTTTCAAAGTAAGAGAGAAGGGCAATAGTAAAGTACAGATGAAAGAAAAACATAGAGCATAGGGAATGAGAAAGTAAAGAACAAGATGAAAAAACAACAAGAAACTAGCGAAAGTCTCAAGAACAAAGATATCCAATTTTCGAATTGATAAACGATAGTAATCGTCAAAATGATCGATTTTAGTCCTCGCCATAAATATTTTTACAAAACGTTCAACATTATACCCCAAAAGAAATCAAGGGTTCATCATCAGCAATAATTTGCAGTTCATTCACCATCACATTTATTCACAAAATTTTAACATTCTACAAGTCGCAACACTCAAAGTTATTTCTATACAGGTACTATAAATATGAGTGAAATTAATGAAATAGAATACACATCTACAACTGCACGTTTTGTAAAAATTTAATGATACTGAGGTCGATCATTTCATTTTTTTCCTGATCCGATCGGAGGATGCTCACGAAAAATATCAGCGCGTCAACAGGTGAAAAATAGCGAGCACGAGGAGCAAGAGTGCTTCACACCCAAAGTCTCTCGAAGTTGTCAAGCTGGCGGTAGCATGAACTATTGCGAAAGTTGCGGGATAGCAGGCGAAGCTGTTCTTCAAGTGATAAACACGATCGAGCACGTCTTCGTCACGAACAAATTAATTTCTGTCGCCGTTGTACAAAGGTACTGGCAATATCTCACGACACGGTAATCAACATTGTATAACCTGACAATATTTTCACCTGCTATCTCTTATGACTACCGTGTTATTACAAATAATTCAAACATTTGATACGCTTGTTGGTTCGAAATATTTTATGAGTGCCGTGTCGTGGCGGTAATATATTAAAATTTTATGTAAATGTCTTACAGATAAGATATATGTATCTTCTATTTAATCAGTCATTTATTTAGGAACAAGATGTAAATATATAAATATGTCTTGTTCGTAAGCAAATGGGGATATGAAGATTGACGTCTTACAACTATGTTTATTTAATTTTCTTGAGAAATGTCCGGGAATAAAAAGACAGAAAGATGAATTCCGTAAATGTCAAAAAAACTCAAGTTCACATTGTTCTTAAAAAGAATAAAAAATGGTGAGAGTCCTTTTTAACAAAACCTGAAACACACATTGCATCCGAGCGTACGCAGAATTGCATTTATGATGTTAAAACTGAATATTTGATCAGTGACACAATATAAGTATTCATGAATTCTGCAGCTCCATTACGAAGTTCCATCAATAACGGCCATTCTCGCGTTAACGTCAAATAAACATAAGATTCACCGTCGAACGAGCATAGAAGACCTTTAAAATTTCTCAGCAACCATAAAAAATCAATTTCCAAGATGTTACGTCTCCCTCGACGCCATAAAATCTCACTCAACCATCCTTTCCCGCAAGGATGGGAAAAAAGATTTCGCGAACAGATGTTGCTGTTCGTTCGCTTAAATTACGATTATTTCAGAAACGAGTGCAAAGACAACATTTACGAGAGGACGCAGTGGTCGGTGATGAAGAAGCTGACCAACGCCATCGGCGAAGACATCGAAACGGCGATGAAGAAAATGGCGGACAAGGATTTAAAAATAGAGGCCATCGAGCGAGATCGCGAGAAGTCGATTCGAGAGTTACAGACGAATTTAATGACGCAAGAGAAACGGATGGACATTTTGCAGGCTAAAAACCACGAACTGGAAGACGCGTTAGAAAATGGCAGGTTTCTCGGCTAGGTATTCCTTTCACGAATTGTCCATCACTTGGACGTCAGCGTTTCGATTACCCTTCGTCTTCTTGACTTCTTTCTTCTCCGTTCTACTTTTCTATCGAACTTTTGTCTTTTCGTTGGCTGAGAAATTTCCCTGTCTAAGTTAAGTAGAAAATTACTTATAAAATGGGGAACGTAGTTGTGGAAGTGAATTATTGTTAGAATTATTAGGCTTAGATAAAGCAATGCGAGGTATTAGAATGGTATTTATTTTGCCAGAAACATTTTTTGATAGTAAATAATATTTATTAGTTTAGTAATAAGTAAAAAGTATTAATATTTTTAATAGATGATATATTTCTTTCATATTTTGCAATTTAGATATAGAGGTTTATCGTCAGTTTTTTATGAAAAATTCATGTGAAAATAAATGCAGTCTCTTTTTTAGCATAACATAATTTTAATACCTGTCTAACATTGAAATGTTGTTACACAATTTCTGAAACAATTTTTAAGAATCTACTTTAACAGTAATCTATTTTGTAAATAACATCAGTTTTATCATCATCTGCTCCTACAAAAATTTTTGTCACTGCCACACATTTTATCTCTCTCAGTATATCACATCTTCCATCGTATCTACATCGCTCCATTCTCCCTCGTCGCTCGCACTGACAAAAATCCCTAACGCTATTCACGAATTACGAAATATTGATTCGCAGTGAAAGAAGAAGTCGAGTCGACGAAACAGAGTAACATAACCGTGAAACGCGAGAACGAGACACTGAAGAAAACACTGGAAGATTCGCGAAGACAGATATCGAACTTGAGTAAGTAAAAAGATACTGGCGAAACGCGAGACAATGCGTAGAACTGTTTCTTGTAAATTGAAACTGAAAAAGGCGTAGCAATCACTGTTACAAAATTATTGATGCACACATACACACAAAAGAAACGTATTCACCTATTAACGAACAAAAATGAAAACATGATTATTCGGAAATCGTCATATTTCACAAAAGATTGGAGCGATGGTCAAAGACGTTAACGTTCAAAGACAGATTTTTGTAATTAGACCACGAATCATTTTCGAGTCACAAGATTTCTGATGAAGTTTAACAAGGTCACTTCTGATGAGTTCGCCAATGAACGAAAATTTGGCAAGGGTTGAACGATGCGGACGTACTAGGAAAGTTCTGACCAGAAGTGTTCTTATTTTCGAACGTTCATTGCAGCCGGTGGAAACAACATTTTGCAAAGTCAGGTGGCTACGTTGTCACAGAGCAAATTGGAGTTGGAGAAAACCGTGATCAGACTGAGAAAGGAAATCATCGACACTCGCGATGCGTGCCTCGAGACAGAACGACGTTCCCAGGCACTTTTGGACGAATCGAGAAAGGAAAATGACTCGGTGAGTTCGTTTCGCGATTCGATTACGATTTCTTGTGTCGGGTAAATTGTTTAATTCTAATACGTAGAGTGGGCGGTTCATCTTTGACCCGCAATTAAATGATTCGGTCTACGTTATGGACTTGAAAGCTGAAAGTGGATAGTGGAGGACAATTTGAAGACATAGAATTTCTGGACTGAACCTTAAAGTCAGAAATATATTTTTGTACTCGCAAATTTCTCAATTCTTCACTTCTAAGGAATTACTCACTTGTATATTGAAGTTGCTAAATTTAAAAATTAGTAGATTTACAAAATAGCAAATTTTACTTGAAAATCTTTACAAAAGAAAAATTTGGAAATCTGAAAGTACGAATAGCTGAGTTTGAAAATTTGTTTAACATCCAAATTCCTCCATATTTCAATTCCAATTTATGAAGTTACTTTTAGAACAAACAGTCCAAAACGGGACAAACGTTGTCACAGTTTTGATCACGATTCACGTATTGATTAAATTTCCATTACGTATAGAACTTCACAAACAAACAATGAATCAGCGTATTCGAACGATAATTTAGAGAAAAATTCATAGTAGCATATTTAACAGAAATAGTTGTACTATTTTTGAACGATTAGTGTTTTTGCGTTTAAATCATTGTCGCTCGTAAACTCCACAGTGCTGGCGTAAATTAATTTAATCGAGTAGCCAGTTAATTCACAGATACGCAATCACCTACACGAAGAGCTGATAGTAGCTTAAACAGTAGCTAATTTCTATCGTCTCTTGTACCGTTAACGCGCCGTACAGAACAGCCAGTTAATACCGTTAATTAATCAACGAACAGCTGGTGCAAATAGGCGAAACTAATGCTTCGATGGACCTCGGAACAAATTAAGTTTCGTGCACCGGAAGTTACCTTCGCAATCACTTTAGAGGATCGAAACGCGTGTCGTTGAACCGAACGAAATTGCGCGAATAACTTTCCGCCGTTTCAATTGATTTTTATCGGTGTACGTTATACAAAAGGGACTTTAATATATTTCGCATACCAACTCAAATAATTCCGTTCTGTTTCGATGGCGTGTTTAAGTCTGATACATAATTCTGATAATGGCGAACTTAATGGAATATTTCGTTTGCGAATATGTGCGTCCGTTTCATACCTGGAATTTCTGTGTTTGTTCGGGCAGGCTCCGAATGCAAGACGGTAATCGCGAATTCTACATCGAATTTTAATCGCTTTTTGCTTCAAACATTATTTATCGTTCGTTAAATAATCATTTCGATAAATTGTTGCAAAGAGGTGAATTCGTATAATCGAATAAGAGTGTTAAATAAAAAATGTTTCCGGAAGGTATCGTTTACAAATTGGATCTAATTTTACGATATTTTAATCTCTGCAAGAAAGTTTGTGCCGCTGAGAAGATTGAGTCGTTCACTTTTATTATCGGAGTGTTCGATCGTCATAGAATTCGAAGGCTTAACAGCCGTTTAATTAGGAGGACTTTTATAGCTGTACAAACTGGAATAACATAAATCGACTTATCTTGATGTTAGCTGCAATTTCAACACAGTAGCTTGCTTACCCTTCGAAACTTCCTTATTTACCCTGTGGCTTTGGAAGTTCGAAAGTTTATTGCCACGTTGACAAAAGCTCGATCGTATGGCTTAGACGCCTTTCAACAATTCAGTCTATAAAGTTTACGATTAACTTCACGGAAATTGTTCATCGTGATTTTCCAATGCGATAATTCTCCGGGTATTCCTCCTTTTTTATGCAATTTAAACTTTTAGCTAACAAGTGACGCTAACTCGAGAGACGGATCTTTATATTTTAATACAATAACGATTTTGAAACGAATCCTAGAGGACATCTTTTCTTTCTATTGTGATTTTAATCCCTTGTGAACATTTTTGTAATAAGAAATGTTTCAAGTTACATTTTGTTATTCAGTTAAAGGAGAAACACAGAGAGGAGACGGAAAGATTGCGTGAAGAAATTGCGTCGCTACGATCGAGTTCGATCGAAACAAACGGAAGGATGGACACCGATAATTCTAAAGGACTTCGAAGAGAGGTGATATTAATGCCCAAGGACGATCCTGTGGAGGACATGACACGACAACTGATCTCGAATCGCGAGAAGATCGAAGTGCTCTCGCGACAGAACGACCGGCTGTCGAAGACACTGCATCGGCTACGAGAGTATCGACTAACGGGCCAAATCAGGACAAACGGCTGCAACAAATGACAGACCCTCGAAAGTCGCAGATTCTCGCTTTCGGCACTGACATTCTCCAGATCTTGATAAATCGCGGGGACACATTTCCGTTCTTCTTTTCGCGCCGCGTATTAATCTTGAGAACGGTGTTCACAACTTTCGACAAACTTGCACCGCACGGGGATACCCGACGATTCTTGCGATCGAAAAACTAGCGAAACTATTGGTTTACTGATTGTGGTGGAAGGTTACTCAGGACACTGTGAAATAGATTATTTATTTTAAAAAGAGAATTTTAATGTGGCTTTCTAAAGGCGAAACTGCGAAATTGAAAATGAAGACAGCAAGTTTGAAGCGACACTAGTTCCAAAGGAAATTTTGTGTTTACGAATAATTATAAACAAAATTGTAAAATCAAGGTGATAACAATTTAAGGATAATTAATATGGGGTAAAATTGTGAAGCTATTAATTATTCTCATTTTGTACTGGTTAATTGTTTTTGCCAAATGTTGTTTCGTTCGTCATTCTATTTGTTACTGGATTTAATGAGAAATATAATAAATCGAGTCTCTATAGATTTGTAAAATATTTGAAGTTATTTGTACTGAAATTAATTAAGCTAATAAAATCAATGGTAATTAAATTCTTTCGAAAATGGAAAAAGGAGCGCCATCTCTCCGGCGAACAGGGTGAACTACACACTTTTGAAACTGTAGTTTAATTAGTTCCCTTCTTCTACCGCTAGATGGCGAGGCATAAGATTGAATTGTTGTGATCGTCAGAGTTGTCGGTCAAGAAGAGTTCTATTTTCAAGCCGTCGATAAAGAAGAATTTTATTTGTACTTGTTAACAAATGATTAATGTTTAAAGCTATCGTCGTTTGATCATATTCAATTTTATTTTAAAAAGCAAATCGTTCGCTATTCATTCTATAATCAAACCTGAATTCAAAAACACATATTAAAATCGAATAAAAATTAAAATAAAATCAGTTATTTTTGCAAAGTTATTATTTATTGACTATTAAAATATAGGAAGACACCCTGCAGAATTATGGTGATCACCAGAGCCATCGGTTAAGAAGAATTCTGTTATCAAAGCGGTCGA
Source organism: Megachile rotundata (assembly GCF_050947335.1). Lineage (NCBI taxonomy): Eukaryota > Metazoa > Arthropoda > Insecta > Hymenoptera > Megachilidae > Megachile > Megachile rotundata. Next base: position 17,981,057 of record NC_134983.1, read on the forward strand.
TCAAGAAGATTTCTGCTATTAACCCCTTGACGTGCTTTGACGAGTCTCACTCGTGACGCACTCACAACTCAAGTGTGATTAATGTTACTCAAATTTTGAATACTCTTCAACTTGAATTTTAGATCCAACTATAATTTGCGTTGTCAAGGATCCCTGAATATAAAATACTTAGAACATTTTAATTTTCTTTGTTCGTTTTAATGTTATAGTCCTGAATGGTTAGTCTTGACTGACGCACCTCATAAATAAATGGCACGGCAAGGGGTTAAAGCCATCGATCAAGAAGAGTTCTGTTATCGGGGCCGTCGATCAAGAAGAATTCTGTCATCAAAGCCGTCGGCTAAGAAGAGTTCTGTTATCAAAACCGTCGATCAAGAAGAATTCTGTTGTCATAGCCGTCGGCCAAGAAGAGTTCTGTTATCAAAACCGTCGATCAAGAAGAATTCTGTCATCAACGCCGTCGGTCAAGAAGAGTTCTGTTATCAAAACCGTCGATCAAGAAGAATTCTGTCATCAAAGCCATCGGTCAAGAAGAGTTCTGTTATCAAAACCGTCGATCAAGAAGAATTCTGTCATCAAAGCCGTCGGCCAAGAAGAGTTCTGTTAGCATTTCTGAACAAATGATTAATGCTTGAAGCTATCGTAGTTCAATCAATTAATATTGATTTTATTGATTAATATTCTATATATCCGTTATATATTTATTAATCTTGATTGATACTACTTGCAATATACTCCGTGAGTGCGAAGATGTGAATTATGTGTTCAGAACAATTTGCACGCTATACTATACCTCGTCGATGATGTAGAAATGACATAAGAATGGCAACAAAACCATTTTCACAGATTTCTTTTGTTAAAAAGAGCTTATTTACAAAATTCGGTGCATATCGATTCTCCAAAGCTTTGCCATCATATTTAACAACAAAATTCTTACACGAAATTATAAAATTAAACTGACTTTATATACGGATGTAAAACAGGGATTAACATTACTCACAAATCAGCTACAGTCTCCAGACCCGCGCAGAAATATAAATTTTAAAATACATAAGAAGCTTCAGAGATACTTTAAACGTTTTTCCTTTCCTGATCCTGAATTTCAGATCCCCGAATCTCAATATTCAAAATACATGTGTAATTTATTGGAACATTTCTGATACTTTCTTAAGAAAAAACTGAGTCCATGACTCTTCAGGTGACTTATTTAAAAGCAAATTTATAGCAAATTTAAATTTCAGAGCAAGTTGAATATGGTTGAATAGGTAATATTGTACTGAATATGCAAGATCAAGTGCATTAGCAAGATACCGAGAATATCTCGTAACGGAATTAGTGAAATATCCTGTATAAAGATCCTCGCGTTCGGTGCACGTTAGTATCGAAGAATCAAGCGTACCAGCATCATCGAGCGATCCATCGACTCTCACCAGGTGCAGTTGTGGTTTCACCTTCGCAGATAGCGGACGCTTTTGTCGCGTGCTACCTGAAAGTTTCTTCGTTTTTCGTCGATTAAGAGACTATCAAGCCGCAAACAGTACGTACACGCACACGAGAGTTCAGAGTCACTTATCTCCAAGAACCATAAGTTCAAATCAAACAACAGTTAATTAGCGTTCTTTGACTCTCGGAAAATTTCACAAAATTGTCTCTAAAAACTTTGAAAACGTTTATTTTTAACTTGTTTTTTACTTGACTTTCGTGATCGTAAATCTGACGAATAGTAAATTTATAGTCTGACTTTAAACCGATATATTATCGTTGCAGTAAAAATAAATCTTGAAGCGGATGGTCAATAAAAATTCCATAGATCGCTAACTAACGATGACTGAATAATTCATTCAGCTCTAATCGTATCGATTAGCGGCTTTAATCAATTGCTTCGTAATTGGATCGATTAACGTGACAACTTAGAACGTTTTTTTATGCCACTTGGTTTGAAGAAAAACGAAGATTTTTTTGAAAGAATAAAATTAGTTGTTGAAATCAATCATTTGAAATTTAAAGTTGAATGCATACTTTTTCTGTGAAATAAATATTTACAAGTGTATAATTAATATTGCGTTACATTGGTGATCATCATTTTCATTTGAATGGTCACTAATTGCATGAATGCATCAGTAATTACAGAGTTCATTTCGATTCCGTTAAGGAAGAGACGTAACATAATTTTTGCTATTCGTCATCCTTTCATTATTACAGAAAATGTTTAACCGATTTATTATATGAATGAAAATTTTATGAATCGAAAGTTTTAATAACTGAAAAAGGTAGTTTATCACATGACAATAAAATTATTTTTTTTTATCGATGTGTCAACAGGACTCTTCAAAGTTTTCATTTGAGAAACGATGGGTCGTAATCTGTTATGGCTGTTGTTGAGTTGCGTCTATCTGTTCGGACTCGTTACGAGCAAGGACCATGAACCTGTCGTAAAAATAAAGAATGGAACATTGTCGGGCACGATCATGAAAAGCAGAAACGGTAGAGAATTTGCGGCGTTTCGGGGGATTCCTTTTGCTTTGCCACCTCTTGGTGAACTCCGATTCCAGGTAAGTTCGCAATTTATTCCCACAGTTATATCAAATTTATCGACATATATTTCTTTATATAAAAGACATTTACTTATTTTTCTTTACGTATTATTACGTGCACAAATAATTGCTTGTAGAAAATAATTACCGTCGTTAGAACAATTGTTATAAATTAATTGTCGGTCATGCGATGAATTGAGATACTTGCAAAAGTAATTTTAACTTTTTGATCACTTGCATTTTAATTCAAGTGGTATAAATTGAATGTTGGTTGCTGATTTTTTACCGGTGAATGTCGACATATACCAAATACGTCGGTGAAAGACCGAATATTTTATTACATTCTTGTACATTCGGACCTTCACGGGTGTATGTCGACAATCACAGATATGTTCTGGTGGAGGTCCAAAAGAGAGGAGCCGAGAAAGAAGCGACGGGCTCTCTCCCGCCAAATCCTGTGTTCTTCTGTGAGTCAGTCAGCTTTGTCAATCTTATGCAAGCTTTGATGATGCGAGCAACGTTTTCTTAATTTTTTTTCCAATACCGTAATTTATACTGAATGGATACTGCAGTAAATCGTGATCTTTTTCTTGAAAAGTTAAATGCATTAATTGTGGGTAAACGAGAAGACAATTGTTTTTATTTTTCTCAAGAAAAGTACTCTAAAATACTTTCTGAAGTGGTTTCTGCTAAAACTAAGTGCAACACACCTTTGGATTACAGACGATTAAAACGTTTTGACGTTTTAAAAATTAATGATGAAAGGAAATTAATTGTACCATTAAAATCAGGGGAAACGAATATACAGTATTATGTTACCAATGAAGAATTGTTCAGTATACTATATGAAACTCACGCCAGAATAGGCTACGGAGGAAGAACACGTATGCTTAGAATGTACTATGTGTTTTAAATTCTTGGTCTCTCCTCTCAGAAAGAGAGGCGAAAAAGTTACGTCACCCTTGTGACGTTTTATAGCGACTGAATTACGGAGAAGAAAATATAAATCTCCGACATGTTCAACATTCACCATTAGTGCATGGTGAATGTCGACATTTACCGGTGTAAGTCAGAAATAAGGGTATTTAGCAAATATTTCGGACATACACCAAGCGACTATGTGAATGTTGACATTCACCGGTGACATTCTCCAGATTTCGGTCTTTCACGGTAACATTAATATCATACTAATTTCGTCAATGAACCAATAGAAAGACTAAATTGAAAACTTGCACATAAATGTGTTACAAACTTGTGTTGCAATATTTACCGTAATACTACTCTGCTACTTTACTCTGCTGAAAGAATGTACCTTATTTTATCACAGTGAAATCTCTACATTTTTTCACTTCGTATACCTGTCCAATAGATAGTTGCTTTCGTCGTTAAATGAATAACTTGTTTTCGTTAACGTATCCCATTACGTAATTTTACACTCTGTTACGACAGTTATGCGAATATATTAAGCAACTCCGGCTACCTGTACGTATCCAAATACTTACAAAAAGTAGTTTTTTTATCTTATCATTCCATGATTAGAATAAAGTTCACTTGCATAAATTTACCAGAAGATTACACGTGTCAACTTTTTTCTAAAAATTCTTTTACAGAAATGTTAATTGTAATAAACACACTATATATAAATTGCAGAGATATAGATCTACTTTCAAAACTTGCATGTCACTTTAGCAATATTATTTCGAACATCCACAGCGACCTTTGTAAAACAGGGTGCGATTAATGACAAATCAGTTTCGGTTTGGTTAGGTTAGATTATATTTGCTTAAAATATGTTACTGTTACTTAGTAAGTGTATCGAGTACATTATTATGTGACTACATTATTAATAAATATATTATTATTTTATTTACATTACTATATTACAGTAAAAATATTTTTATGTACTTAAATTACTACATTACATTAATATTATTCCTTGATTATACCATTCTTTCTTCTTTCCATTCTTTCACCAAATCCATTCTATTGCACTTTAAACCAACCCATACCTCAGAAACTTGTGCTACTTCGCACACTAGAAACTAGTTAATCACAAATAGACAACAACTTCAGCAAAATTATTATGATACTGTACATTTCGCCCATAACGTATCTCGTCACGATTGACCCAGCATTCGATGATTGAAGTATGTCGTATTAATACAACTTTCACCACCGTAATTCATAAGATTATATCTATAATTGCAGCCACCAAAACCAGCAGCGGCATGGAATGGCGTACGACCAGCCAAGGAAGATGCTAATATTTGCGTTCAAAGAAACATCTACGTTTATCAGGAGGAAATCGTAGGCGATGAAGATTGCCTTTATCTGAACGTTTACACGCCAAAGTTGTCTAACAACAGGGATAACTCGAAGGTAACATACCCTGTGATGGTTTGGATCCACGGTTGCGGTTGGGTCTGCGGTGCAGGTCATTCAGGAATCTATCATCCGAAATTCCTACTAGACCACGATGTGGTATTGGTCACCATGAACTACAGGTGAAAAACTCCGAGATTTGCATAAATTACATAAGACCTTCTCACAAATATATTTACCTAGACAAATCTTGAGAAATAATAAATTGAAATTTGTATGAAGTAGTGATCGAATAAAGTTGAGTAGAATACTGTTCTTAGTGGATAACTTTTCTAAATCAATTGTAATGAATTGTAAATTAATTGAGTAATCACAGGGTATATTAGTGTTGTACTATAGTACTATACCAGGTTACTAGATACAGTGTGGTATGTCAGGGTGTAATAGCGCGACAGTTTTAATCACAAGAGATATATTTTAATGACCAAGCAATTTTTCAGGTTGGGACCACTAGGATTTTTAAGCACCGAGGACTTGGTGTGTCCAGGGAACAATGGGTTAAAGGACCAAGTGCAATCCATTCAATGGGTGCATGAAAACATTGCGGCTTTCGGAGGCGACCCCAACCGTGTGACTCTTTTCGGAGAAAGCGCGGGAGGAACCAGCGTACATTTCCATATGATAAGTAACTTGACGAAAGGTTAGTGATGATTGAAACTGATTTATAGCGTATATTTATAGTCTTTCCAATATTGCGAAGACGGCAATCTAACGAGGATCTATTATTTCGTTCTAAAAACTATAATCAATGTCACAAAAAATGTATACTCTACTACGACGATAAAACTCGTAATAGCTCGAACATTTCGCAACAAGGAAAAACTTCTGAGAAATCGTCATTTTTAATGTATGCAACGCGCTGCTAGCCATGACAAACTTCATAGAAATCTTTGTTACACATGGCACAATTTAAGAACAACTGGAAATTAACTTTTAGATCAACACAAATTTGCGATACTAAAAATTCAAGCTGAATTAATAGAATAGCTTTGCGACATTAAAATTGAACATAAATCAACAGAACAGCTTGGTGGTATTAAAAATTGAACATAAATCAACAGAACAGCTTTATGACACTTAAAATTGAATGTAAATCAAGAAAATAGCTTTGTGACACTAAAAATTGAATTTAAATCAAGAGAACAATTTGATGACACTTAAAGTTGAAACTGAATTAACAGAACAGCTCTGTGGCATTAAAAATTGAACCTAAATCGACAAAATAGCTCGGTGGCATTAAAAATTGAACATAAATCAACAGAACAGCTTTATGACACTTAAAATTGAATCTGAATCAAGAAAATAGCTTTGTGACACTAAAAATTGAATTTAAATCAAGAGAACAATTTGATGACACTTAAAGTTGAAACTGAATTAACAGAACAGCTCGGTGACATTAAAAATTGAACCTAAATCGACAAAATAGCTCGGTGACATTAAAAATTGAACATAAATCAACAGAACAGCTTTATGACACTTAAAATTGAATCTGAATCAAGAAAATAGCTTTGTGACACTAAAAATTGAATTTAAATCAAGAGAACAATTTGATGACACTTAAAGTTGAAACTGAATTAACAGAACAGCTCTGTGGCATTAAAAATTGAACCTAAATCGACAAAATAGCTCGGTGGCATTAAAAATTGAACATAAATCAACAGAACAGCTTTATGACACTTAAAATTGAATCTGAATCAAGAAAATAGCTTTGTGACACTAAAAATTGAATTTAAATCAAGAGAACAATTTGATGACACTTAAAGTTGAAACTGAATTAACAGAACAGCTCGGTGACATTAAAAATTGAACCTAAATCGACAAAATAGCTCGGTGACATTAAAAATTGAACGTAAATCAATAAAATAAGTTTGTGACACAAAAAAAATTTTTTTCCATAAATTTTATTTATATGATTCAATACAGGGCTTTTCCATCGTGCAATCTCACAAAGCGGTGCCAGTCACTGTTCATGGACTTTGGCGAAACCGGGTACAGCACAAAAGAAAGCAGTAAAGGTGGCTGAACTTTTGGGTTGTCCTTCGACGGATTCGAAACAACTGATCGCGTGTCTGCGCACCAAAAATGCTGTAGATCTCATCGCCACCGATCGTGCTTTTCAAGTAAGTTACAATTATTAAACTTTAAGATACAATATAGGATCAGTAAAACAAATTTCGTGAGATCAAGTAGGTTATCCAGAAAGTTCGTGTCGATTGTGAGAGGAATTTCTCCATCTTTTATGCAACTTGAGAAGTCCTTCCAGAACGTCTCAGGCTTTTTGGTGAAAAATTATTCTAAATAAAATTTCATGCCACCTACCGAAAATCGGCACGAACTTTCCGGACAACCTAATATTTCATAAAAAATTGAAGTACAATAAATTTGATAAAAAATTAAGAACCCATAGATTTGACGAAAATTAAGGAAAAATTTGATACAAATTTAAAGTACAATCAATTTGATAAAAATTTGGGGAACAATAAATTTGATAAAAATGGAAGAACAATAGATTTGATAAAAATGAAAGAACAATAGATATGATAAAAGTAGGAGCACAATAAATTTGACAAAAATGAAAGAGCAATAAATCTTACAATAATGAAAGAACAATAAATCTAGCAAAAATGAAAGAACAATAAATCTAACAAAAATGAAAGAACGATAAATCCAATAAAAATGGAATAATACGATCATAAACACGTCCCTGATATCTTTAAAAATACTTGCGTAAAAAGCCCAGTATCCTTCAACATATTTTCCTTCATCCGTTTCTTTTTTGTTAAAAAAAGATCTTATTTATTAAGAAGAAAGAAAACCTTCGAAAGTTTCTCACAAGTTCGAAGGCAAACAGGTTTTTGTCAGCTGAAGTTCGTTTCAGAAAAATCACGTTTAAAATTTCAAAGTCAAATTTAATTGTCCTGAAGTTCGAAATTTAAATTGAAATTTCTATCAGAAGACTAAGTAATTTATCGCGAATTAATTACGAAAGACTAAGTAATTTGTCGGTGTCATAAACGATGCGGCAAACAATGCGATTGATTTATTATTACTCAAATTAATCCGACGAGCAACCACCTCGTGTTTAAAATGATTGAATAATCAGTTTAATTGTTGTTCTACGATTCAGCTACGATGTTTATCCTCTGGCTCAGATGAGATTAGTTAGAAATCTGTGCATTTACTGGCATGCAAATTAGACACTTGATTTTATTATTTCATGCTTAGATAAACATACCGAACGATTCGGAAATAAAAAAATTTGTGAAACCACACTGCCCTTGGACTGTTAAATGTGCGTGAAATATAGCAATGATTTATTAATCTGAATGTCAATTTGTAAGCACGAATAGTTACGGGGCGTTGAAGTAAACGAACTTGCTGTTTATTTGCATATTAGTACATGTTCCGCGAGAAAACTGGTTCAGTTATGAAATTATTGGGCGACGTTGTGGAAACTTGGAGTCAACCTGTACTTTAAAGCCAAGCAATATTTTCATACATTCTTCTTAATATTTTTCATAAATTTATTTGAAATTTATTGTTTTCAATTTTTACCGTTCAATTTTTTAATACAAATTTCGAATTGTCATTCTACGTTACAAAGTGTGAAATTTTCATTGGAATGTCTGAAAATTTGAACTTCTGATGCGAACTTTGAAAAATTTCTTGATATTTGGAATTTGCCAGAATTTCAATTTCTGAAGGAGATAATTTCCCAAAATCTAAAATCTTGAGAAGGCTGCATTTACCTAAACCCTTTCCTTAACCAACTTTCAAAAATTTCTATTTTTCAAAGTCCCAATATCCCAAAATCCTAAATAACAAAATTCCAATTTTCCAAAGAAAAAAAAATTTTCCAGCAGGAAAACCGACTGAGTAATCGAAAGAGTAACAGAGTCCAAGAGAAAGAGTCCAAGAAAAAATATTATAATTAGAATAAAAAAAAAAATAAAAAAGGCAGGCTAATTGTACTATGTTCTGCAGCTTCGCCATCTCAACCTACGATTTTTTCAACAGTTGTGTCACTCATCAACAATTAATCATTATCCTAATAATAAAACAAATAACAAGCCTTAAAATGCTAGACATACTTTGAATTTAACGATCTTTAATTATAAATTGTAACTGGTACTGAACTGAAAACTCATTTGCAAGGAAAATACGATTTATTTTTGTTACATTTGAACTGTGATGTGCTACATGCGTGACACGATACTTTAACTGATTAAAAGTTAAATGATTAACTATTCTATCGTAATTAGTACAAATAAATACTGAAAGATTAATGATGATAAAGGAAGAAGAAACGTGATACGAATCGTGAAAATGTTAAATGTTCATTAATTGATTTCGAAGTTACGGAAGAAAATTCATTCAATGTGCGAAAGGTTAATAATTGGTATAATTAAGGTAAACGCATAATGTATTAAAATGGGAAACACGAGTGGCGCATTCATTTCTAGCTGGGAATACAAGAATATCATGGCGTGCATTAATAGCGTAATTATGAGTTATGAAATCGTATAGTACTATTATTCTCACACCATTCCTTGTATCGACGTGCTTATATAATGAGAATCAACTTACGAAGGCGAGTGTCTTTCATTCTAGGAGATTTCAATGCCAAGGTATGCCGTATTGTATAATTATCGAGGTGTACTTTGTATGCTTTTGTTAACCGAGTTTCCCACGCGGTTAAACTTTAATTTGATAGTTACGCGATTTAAGGAGAAATCGAAGGAAAATGAAGATTTACAAGATTTACAGATTGTTTATCGCTGGAAATTTGGATGTTTGAAAGCATTTGAGAGTTTTAATTTGGAATTTGGGAATATGGTTATTTGACGATTTAGTGATATCATGATTTGGGGACTTGATAATTTGGTACTTTGGTAAAGTGAGAATTTGCGAAATTTGGAAAATTGAAATTTTGAAGGATTGAGATTTTAAGATATTGGAATTTTGGGAAATTAGAATTTTGTGAATTGAAATTTTGAGATATTGGGACTTTGGAGAATTAGGATTTTGGGAAATTAGGATTTTGGAAAGTTAGAATTTTTTAGTATTGAGACTTTGGAAAATTGAATTTTTGGAAAATTAAGATTTTGAAATATAGGGACTTTGGGAAATTGGGATTTTAGTTCTATTATTTTTTCTATTGTGCACGAGTAACGGTTTCAAACAAAGTACAACGTTTCCCAAAGAAAAGAGTACCTAATGCTCACATCAGTTTGTATTTGCTTACGAACATTATTTCAACAGAAAGAACTGAAAGGATCATCAAGAGGTACAATCGTAAAAAACATTTGAAATTCAAAACGATTACACAAACTGGTAGACACATGTAGAATATTTAATTTCGAACACACAACAGAAGAAACAGTTGTGAAGTGGTTAAAAACCATTTAAAATTCGAAACGATTATTAACCACAAAATGATAATCACATTCGTGACGAATATTTAATTTGCTATATGCAAAAGGAAAAACAGTTGTGAAATGGTTAAAAACCATTTGAAATTCAAAACAATACCACAAAATGAATCACATAGGTGACGACTATTTAATTTGCAAAAGGAAAAACAGTTGTGAAGTGTTAAAAACTATTTAAAATTCAAAACAATCCCACAAAATGAATCACATTAGTGACGAATATTTAATTCCGAGTACGTAAAAGGAAAAACAGTTATGAAATTGTGAGAAACATTTGATATTCAAAAAGATTCCACAAAATCACGGAAAACCTGTTATCTGGAAAACTGTTCTTTCCTAGCTACCTGACGCGTACGTGCACGTCACACGTATAGGACTTCCCCGTGACATGCACGTACACTACCGTCCATAAGTATCCGGACACTTGGTTTCGTTACACAAAACATAGTTGAACTTTATACGAAAGGTATTTAGGGTTATCGTATCATTTGTAATAATTATTATCTTTTTTGAGGTGTCATAACGTAATAGAATTAATTTTTAAGTACAAATTATACAATGAAAGTGTGAAAGTAAAATTCATGTCCAGAAGTACAAAGTCCAAATTTGTGAATCTAATGAAACCCTTTCGATTCTAAAAAAAATTTTAATTTCTACTGTGTTTCATTTCTATGGTGCAGAACGTATTCAGAGGGTTCTTCGATATGTTTCAAGTGTTTGTAAACTGTTGGTAGATGTTTAGGTTCCCTCAATGGAGATAAGAATGGAGGTAACGCAATGCACTCGACAGTTTCGGTTTAGTTCGTCTGTAGCTTCTTTTCCATCGAGATATGAGTTCCAAACGAGAATTATCAATCGAAAACCGTTCCAGTATTCTGACCTTCGCAGAAAAAAAATCGATTTTAGTTACTGTTGCAGATACTTGAATAACTTTCATGCAACGCGAATGCATATTTCACTTGTGTCCGGATATTTATGGACGGTAGTTGGTATTGGGCATGTTTGGTATGAGAGTAAAAAAGTAATAAGAACTTGGGATGTATATATTAATAGGTTAAGCAACATTCCAATCAGCGGTCGTTAAGATAAATAATTATTCATTCAATCGACCGAGTGCAACCGGTTGCGAAATTGCTTTTCCGACACGATTCGATCAAATTTCCAACGGATCGCAACAACATTTCGTAGAATAACTTGTGATTTCCCCGCCGGATGTATTACAGAAATTGTTTTACCTCGTCAAATTCCTCGTAGCTGTGACTAATAAATACATGGCGGTTCCGAGATCTCGGAAAACCAGTTTCGCGAATGTACACTTGGATGCGACGAAGGCTTCCCTCGAATAAGTGTAATAAACTTGAAAATTTGTAAATTCTCAAATTGTTGTACTTCGAGTTTCTGAATACTGAAACTTTAGATTTTGATTTTCTAAAACTTTAAATAATTTACAAATTTCGTCAAGAATTTGGCCGTATAAATAAATATATACATTTACTAATTTTCCATTTTATTAAATTTTTGTTGCAACGAGTCACAAAATTGATTTGCTGGACTTTCACAAATTCCAAATTTCCAGATTATCGAATCTAAAGTCCTCGAATTTTAAAATCACCAAGTTCATAGGTTTCCTAGTCTTCTAGGCTCCCACGTACCTAGTATATATCTGAATCCTCAAGTTCTCATATTTCTAGATCTCTAAATTGCAAGGTCTTGCAATTCCCAAATTTCAAAATTCCAAATCCGTCAAATTGCGAAATCTCCACATTCGTATATTCCCAAATACAAAAAACTTCGAACATTCCCAAATTTCTAAGCCCTCAGATCTGTAGATCCCCATATTCCTGCATGGTAAAATTCCTAAATCCCAATATTTCGACATGACAAAATCCCTAGATCACCATATCTCTATATGACAGAATCTCTAAGTTCCCATGTCCCTAAATCTGAAACTCCAAACGTTCCCGAATTTCTAAACCCCCAAATCTCTAGATCCCCATATTCCTACATGGTAAAATTCCTCAATCCCAACATTTCGACATGACAAAATCCCTAAATCTCCATATTCCTATAAAACAAGCTCCCTAGATCACCGTATCTCTATATGACAAAATCTCTAAGTTCCCATGTCCCTAAATCTGAAACTCCAAACGTTCCCGAATTTCTAAGCCCCCAAATCTCTAGATCCCCATATTCCTACATGGTAAAATTCCTAAATCCCTATATTCCTACATGGCAAAATCTCTTGGCCATTAGTTATCATATTTTCTATAGAAAAGTTAGATTTTTCTCTTAATCGTAGCACATGCACAGTATTTTTTCACACGAACAAGGTCAGGAGGAAAATACCAGAATGCGTACACCGATCTCACGGCAAGGAAGTATGTTATTCCTGCTGGAAGTGAAAGCGTATATAAAACGAGGCGGTTGCTGCGTTTGTCCACCATCAAGTTTCTACTAACTTTGAAACGTGACGTTTGTATAGCGTGCACGGTGATTTATCGAAAAATTCGAACGAAACATTTCGATCTTCTCGATAATCAAGATATTACGTTGTACACCTGCGACCGTTCCTTCGAACACGAAAATGAAAGTTTGCTCGTGGAAAACTGATTACACTTTTTTCAGATTTCCTGTGTTAGACGCAATCCGAGACCTCACTTTATGGGAACGCATTTTAAAATACCCTTCTCTATTACGTGAAAAAGTCGGATTACGATAGCATAGGATACTTATATTTAAATAGCACGCAGTTATGTTTAGGTAACATATAAACTGCAAGATGCTGAAATGTTTGCTGAAGCGAAAAATTAACTTTTATAAATCATGCATTGATGGCGCAATTTTTGTTTCACCTTAGGTGTTCAGCTACTCCCCAATGATACCCTTTAAACCGGTAATCGAACCAGATCATCCTGGTGCATTCTTGACGGAGGATCCTATAATCTCGACGCAGAATGGTCGTCTGGATGACATTCCATGGATGACAGGATTCACGTCCCAGGAAGGAGCCCTCAAAGCTCCAGGTATTTATATTCTAGCTAGTGGTTAATACTATAAAAGTAATAAAACTGTAAGACTACAAGAATAAAAGACTTTAAGAGGATCACTCAATTTACGACTGGTCATTTTATTTTAATAAAACACACAGTGGCTCGACTGTAATTATTCTTCCGCATTCAAATTAATTGCTCATTATTTCTGCCATTAGGTTTATACGGGCGAAACAACGGAGAATTAATAAAGAGATTAAACGACGATTTCTTAAATATCGCGCCTGTGACGTTGCTCTATGAAGATACGTGCCCCAAAAGCCACCTGAGAAGCATGTCGTCCGAAATACGAAAATTCTACTTTGGCGACGAACCGATCGATAATGCCACGAAATTCCAAGTCATCGACGTGAGTATTGTTTGTTTATAATAACAAAAACGCTTTATCGATGCAGTGGATCAATGATTTTCATATTGTTGCAGATGTACAGCGACGCCTGGTTCACTTACGGAATCCGAACTGCGGTGCTCGAATACCTGGAGAAGCAATCTTCTCCCGTGTATTATTACTTCCTGGAATATCGAGGAAGTACCTCGCACAGCGTAATATTCGGTGATCCTTACAATGATTATGGAGTATCGCATGCCGATGACCTTCTGTATTTGTTCCCTCTTGGAGAAATGGTGCACCAAACACCACCGACCGAAGAGGACTACAAAATTATTGATCTTATAACGACTGCCTGGTATAACTTCGCTAATACTGGGTGAGTAATCAATGCTTCTGACATTCTTACGACAGGATCAATCATTTATTCAAAACGAGGGGAGATTATGCATCGAGTCAGACTCGATCACAGTTCAATATCACAGTTTGACAACCTGTATACGAAGTCATTCTTTCATCTCGCCAATTACTTTTTAGAAACGGAAATGAACAAACACGTGACTCAGTGTTTGTAAAATTTTGTTTATAATCAAAACTATTTACAGTATTTATTTTCTTTCATATTCTAATCTCACCAATTTGAAAAGTCTTGCATTTAGAAAATTGTGTTTTTATAAAAACCAGTAAATGTTTGGGCAAGTGTTTGATTTACAATTTTTATAATTGACAGATTTCGATTTTTATCAGAAAGTAATCTTGATACGGAAAGTTTTGGCATGTGCCTTATTTATTTGCCACCGTTATTAATGGTAATCATGCACTTATCAGCCTATTATTTTCCAGCAATCCCACTCCAAAAGTGTCGAAGGAAGTACCCGTAAAATGGAAGCCCGTTAGAACAAAGAGTCTCGAGCATCTTCGCATAGGGAAAGATAACATTGAAATGTCTGTGGAAGAAAAGGAATTTCTTCTTCCGAAGAGAATGAACTTCTGGAAACATTTGCTTGTACGTCCGAACGTGAAGTACGGCGGAATGCAGCCGAACATGAAGTATAAAAACCATCAAAAAGTCGAACTGTAAAAAGTACTTAACCATATTCGCGACAAACTATATCGTTGTCGAGAATCGTAAAACTGAACGCACAGCGTAAAACAACATAAATCGTATCTTTGTCCTCGGTTACGGTTTATTAATTTAACACTGAAACTACCAAAACGACCTTGTTTCATTTTGATGTAAAAAATTTTTTACGGTGACTTCTTTGAAACGTGATCTTTGCAGATGAAGAATTAATGTTTATTAATTTATTCTTTGTTTTTCAACTTCATTTCTCAAACTTCTGGTAAACTTAGCGTTAAGTCAAATCTTAGCATTTGTATATTATTTCAGTTCTTCTGGAGTTATGTACTTTTTTGAAGAACGTTTTTAAAAAGTCCTATGAACTTATTGCTGTTGAAGGTATTGATACTGAAGATATTATCGAACAAAAACATGTTCCGTGACATTTGAAGCTTGTGCCCGAAAGCGCCATTTCACAAACATTTCGTAACATTCGTTTCAGTTGGAATTTTGCGAAAACGAATTTCATCGAAAATTGTCAAGTACCGTGAAGATAGAATATAGATATTGGACAAAAATAAATAAAAATACCGGTGTTATTTTTTCTTCCTGGTCTGTTTGCTCGTCTTCGTCTTCGATTGTAGTTTGCGCACCGAAACGGACATTATCGATGGATGATACTGCAGAGGTAGCGTTATTTTCGCCGCCATACACGCGATCGAATAATTCTGAGGATAACACTCTTCGAAAATATGGAACTTGTGTATGTCAGATCCAATATTTTCATACGGTAATTCGGAGATCACCTCGAAATTTAATCTCCTAGCTGCGAACATAAGACATTTTAAGTATGTTCATTAAAGGTTAATTAATCAGCAAAATATAGAAAACAAATCAAACTTGATAAACTCTAAATTTTACTTAAAAGGATAATAAAGGTAATGAAGGATCAATGCAAACGTACCGACGGTTTGAGAAGCACCGGAAGTGAATTCTCCGACAAAAGCATTGGCAAAAGCGCTCGCTCGAGTGAGGCAGGAGCGTAGTAATGCGGTACCAATGCCCTTTTTCTGGTGATCCAGCTTCACGCAAAAAATGTCGATACGCACCAGGTTATTTGAGTCCACAGTTTCATAGAACATTGCCTTCGCCATCACATAATTTCGCAGCATCGTTATGTGCCGTAGTCCCTCACCAGGAAGCTGTAAATCCAGAAATAATTTACTATGATATGGTCCAAATATCGACTGCCAGTACATCGTTCGATCCCTTGCCAATTTATTTGCCAGATGCTTCAATCAAAACTAACTCATAGTTATAATAATATAACAAATTATTGTAATGTGTGTAATTACATGTGTGTAATATAAGGTTTTACCTCGACGACTACTTTACTCAGAATAACTGATAATTACTGATTACTATTGCCTAGTGTGTAACCGGTCTTATAGCCTCGGAAATATCAATTGCACGATGTGCAATCGGTCTCGAATGATTTAATGAAATATTTCAACAGGTCGTACCTTCAACGCTAATTCCCATTGCGTTTTATCGAATATCGAAGCAATAAGAACGCCTACGAGTTCGCTGGTGCCATCTTGAAGAGCGCAGAAACTTAAGTTCTCGTTCAGTTTATCGAAAAGCTTGTGTAGAAGGGATCTCATAGATACAGCATCATCGAACAGACCCACGGCTTTCGACAGTGGCTCCGTTTGAGAAGAGTTGGCCTGAAATGTTCATGGTAACAGTTAAATACTTCCTGCAAAATCGTGTTTCTGCTTGGTGATGTCACCTTACATAAGCGACAGATACACTATCGGTTTCATGGAATGTGCTTTTAAGTCCTGTAATTAAATACCGAGTGACAATCGCTTTATGTAACGTATGCGTAAGCATACAATTAATCATCGGTAAAGATTTAAAATACTTATTATACTTCGGTCAACGATGTACTAGAACAAATCGTATCGCTTGTATAAATTTGTCCAGCTGAAGGTCGACGATTCGATAACCAGTGGATACCCGTTCCCACACAACGGTCGCATCCGCGCTTTTCAAGTTCTGATAGAATCGGTGTCTCCTGATCTCCAATATACGTTGATTTAAATGAAATAAGTCATTTTCTTTGATGGAACTTATTTTACGGAGCACTCTGCCGTCCCTCATTTTCACGTATTATTTAACACGTTTCGAACAGATATTTCACTATCAATTTACTGGTATTAGTAATTAATCTTTTATAAATTACTAATAATTTTGAAGTAATTTCTCTGTCGAATTTGAGAACCGAGTGAAGTTACTTTTGATCGAAATAACACTATCTGAAAGACAACTTCAGAATACACATTTTTATATTTTTAACACTGATCTTTTAACGTAAATTTTACAATTTTTAACTTTGTAGGTTTCTTCTAACGTTGTTATTTATGCGTATTTTCTTTTCTCGATTCTTCAGACCTCATTCAACATCGCCACTACACTCAAGGTAATTTATTACCAAATATAAAATATAGAAATTTTTAATTTAACATTTCTGTATAACAGCGTATGCCACCAAATATTCAAGCATCACAAATATCGGCAGTGAAATAAAAAAATGGATGCGAAAGATGACGACGACGCGCTGGAATGGGAAGCTCGAATGTTGGCGCCTCTGGAATGGGACTCCTCGGGTGCAAATTGCAAAATAATCGATCTAAGGGAGCCGCTGTACAACGAAGCTTTGCGTTTGATCAAAGTTTAGCCACGCAACATACCTGTGTACAGCAGCCGCATGTTATCAGTAGCTCTATGATCTCGATGCTTGCACAACTCGACAAAGGAGATCGTAATTCGAGCCGATCGATATTGTTCTCAGCGTCATTTCTTCCGCGAGGAACCAATGTGTAAGGCGACCTCGTTCCTGCAGGACCAGCCATCCGTGAACGAATACTTGGAGCTAATAACCACCTGGATAAAGGACACTACGAGCCTGATCGCTACTAGCCTGACATCCGGTCGCGTGGTCGGTGTCGCGATCCTGAGGATCGACAACGAGGATGAAAAAACGAACACCTATAATCGCGTGCAGGTATTGATATGGATCGACTTTGAAAGGTCAAACGAGAATTGCGAGAGAAAGTTAAATATGTTTAATACTTTTCTATGTACTTGTTTTAGTTTGCCTGTTAACTGTATATTTCGAAATCAACCCCTTGCACTATTATTTGACATAACATTTCAACTTCGTCTATTTTAATATTGTAGCTGTGATTAGTTCTGCCTGACCTGACAAACATAATGTAAGGGTTTAATTGTGATGAAGATTAGCTGAATGTTTCAATGGGACTAAAGTTGATTTAGCATCTGCAATTTTTCTGTGAAATTTGCTAAACGAACGGCTTGCCTCGAGTCCTCGTTTCGCCTCGTTTCGCATATCCGCCATATTGGATCTGACCAAAGATCAACCACATACATTTTTTCGCTTTCATTACGAATTATTGGGAAAGATTTAAAACGAGAGAAATTATATCTATAAATTCATTTTAACTGAAATGAGTGGTCAAATGACAGTTTAACCCCTTGCACTACTTTGACGAGGATGACTCTCGTACTTCGATTAACCCTCAGTGGAAACCCTTATTTTCCAGATCATAGAGGGCGAAACTCTAAAGAAGATCATGCACCTGAGGAACAGTTTGACTCTGCAAACAAAGGCACACGAGAAGTTCGGTCACAACGAGTACGTCACTGTCTACATTTTATACGTGCACCCGTCTTATCAAGGAAAAGGAGTCGAAGTCGCGCTTCTGAACGCTTGCGTGCAAGAGGCGATCACGTTAAAAATGCCAGCGATAGGAGGAATTTTCACTTGCGGCAAGAGTCAAGCGCAAGCTGAGCAAGTGGGCTTTGAACTTATATCGGAAATACGTTATAGCCAGTGGATCATCGACGACAGAATCGTTTTCGACGATCCAGGAAGAGGCAATTACACAGCTGCGTTCATGGGCAAAGTGATCCAACTCGAGGAGGACAAAGAAGATTAAATTTTTAAATAATTGTAATTGAGTTCGTAGAGAAATAGATACTTTCTCTAATTGTTTATTCTCATTGCGTTTATTGATATTATTTTGGACACGCAAGAATTGCATTTACCACAAGAATTAGTGGATCGATAATGACAATACAGCGAGAGGCCCTTCTAGTGTCAAATGCAAGTTTGAAAAAATCGGACTGGAAAAGTGGTAAATTTATGTATCGGCTCTTCAATTTATCAATTCGTGTATTTACGAATTGGCTAAAATGTCAACTAAAAAATTTGTAAATTAGAACTAACAATTTTCTATAAAAAATATTGTTAAAACAAAAATTTTTACGAAGCTTGAAAAATATTTTTCAATTATTTCGTATAGTTAAAGAAACTGATACACAAAAGGCATTTATATGAAATATACAAGAAGAAAATTAGATATGAAAAGTTAATAAGAAAACGATGTAGCAATTAAAAAATTCTGAGAAACATTAAGAAGGTAAGGTTACCGTTATACGGTTAAAGGAACTGCGTTACCAACGCACGATGTCGGTTTTCGAGGAAGTTCCACAGCGCACAGTTGTTAGATGACGCCAGCAACGAATCGAAGGTGGCGATGCAATTTTCCAAGAATTTCCCGGGAGGTCTGTTCAAAGGGCTTTGCTTCATTTGCTACCACCACCCCTCCATTGCTTTCGAATTCAGCGTGCGAGGGATCGAGGGTTCACCCCACGTGAAGGGTGCCTTCGCAGAATGGAGTTTCACCCTACAGCATGGGGGAAACCATAATGCCGCCCAGACCAAGTCGCGCCATTTTGTAAATCAAGAGACCAAAGCACCAGGAAAATTCTGCACTATTTTCATCGTAGCGCTATCAAATTATTTTCTATAGATTCCTTGATAAATTTTAATAAAAACGATACACTTTACCGATGTCGAAATGAGCCATTTGTTCATTTATTCCTTTTAAACAAATTTATTTAATTATAATATGCTATGAACTTTCATATAGTTTCTTAGAACGTGTATTTTTATTTTCTTCTGAAATAACAAGTCAAATTTGTTATAAATTGGTATGTCGCTTATTTTTCAAGTAAAAAATTAACGAAGCTTGGAAAATAAATTAGTACACATAACTATTATTTATCAACCTACATTTCAATGAAAGTAATTATCCTTGTAATTAAAATGAAATTTTGATTGGTTTGCCTGTCAGTGAAGTTAAGGAAGTTGAAGAACAATTACGTTTATTTCAGATTTCATTTAATAATTAAACTAAAAATTCTTATTTAAAAATTCAGTTCTTTTCTGCAATTTTCAAAATACAATTTTGATTACAATTTTTTAAACAGAAACTTCCGATCCAGATTGCTGAAATTTTTTACGTTGATTCGAATGTTACCGAAAGAAAGGTATATCAGTGTTTTTCGAAGGATGCAATAAATGATTGGAAAAGTAGTTGTCATTTTTGTCTTAATATTTTTCGAAGGAAAATGCGTGTTACAGAAACGAGTATCATTGCAAAAGGAAAATAATATCGTTCAGAGAGCACGAAATATGCGATGTCGGTTTGTGACGAAATGTTTATCTTCCTATCTGCACACACTCTTATCTAACTATTCTTCAATTCGAATATTTTTCAAAGCTGATCGCTTATATAATACGGCGCTTCGTTTCACTATTATCGCCCATTTTATGGTACTTCCTCATTGGCGTAGCTAGACTTTTTTTCTGAAGAGGATTCCTTGGAAAATAAGAGTGTCATCCCTCAGCAGGCATGTGCCTTCTGAGAATTGAGGGTTTGGAAATTTTGGAATTGGAAAATTGAAGAATTTTGAGAGTAAATTTAAAAATATGGAAACTTGGAAGTTTGGAAATTTTGGAATTGGAAAATTGAAGAATTTTGAGAGTAAATTTGAAAATATGGAAACTTGGAAGTTTGGAAATTTGTGGGAATTTAGTTTCCAAATGAAAATTCTCGAATTACGTTATTTTGGGGATTTTTTAAATTGGAAATTTGAGAATTGAATAATTTGGGAATTGGATATGTGAGATTTAGCAAATTTCAGTAATTGGGAATATAGAAATTTGAAGATTTAGGACGTTGGAAAGTTAAAGATTTAAGCGTTTCAGAGTTTGGAAAATTGAACACTTGAAGACTTAGAAATTCGGAAATTTGCGAATTTGAGAATTTAGGAATTCGAATACTTAGAGGGCTAAAAACTTTGGGATTTTGGAGTTTGAGAGTTTTCAGATTTGAAGAATTGTGGATTTGAGAATTTTCAGATTGAAAGAATTGTGGATTTGAAGAATTGGAAATTTGAGAATTTTCAGA
Source organism: Megachile rotundata (assembly GCF_050947335.1). Taxonomy (NCBI): domain Eukaryota; kingdom Metazoa; phylum Arthropoda; class Insecta; order Hymenoptera; family Megachilidae; genus Megachile; species Megachile rotundata. The sequence goes on from NC_134983.1 coordinate 18,002,187, forward strand.
TTTGAAGAATTGTGGATTTGAGAATTTTCAGATTTGAAGAATTGAGAATTTTCAGATTTGAAGATTTGGAGATTTGAGAATTTTCAGATTTGAAGAATCGTGGATTTGAGAATTTTCAGATTTGAAGAATTGAGAATTTTCAGATTTGAAGATTTGGTCTTTTAAAACTTGAAAATTTGTACTTTTTAATTAAGAAATTACGTGACTTGCAAGTTCAAAAGTAACTAAAATTTTACATGTAAAAAGATGCTATTTAATTTTAGTACACCAGACCCTCCTCAGTTGATTACGCCAATGTACTTCCTTATCGTTAACGTTACAATCTTGCTTTATCTGAAATTAAATTAATATCTGAATCTATCGAGTCAGTTTTTCGAGGTAATTTTCTTTCGTACGAATTCATTGCACAACAGTCAACCGCATGCAATTACAAAATCTACACAAAATGCACTAAATAATTATTTAAAAAAAGGCAAACTTGAACGTATTTAATAATTAAATGGCTAATTTAGAGTCCTAATCTTCTACTTGTACAGTGTCACGAAAATTTAGTGTTTCTCAATGTTACAGCTTCGTAGATGAAATGAATTTAATTATAATATACGAGTATGGTTTATTTTAATGCAATTGTTAATAATTGGTGAAGAAATTTGATTGTAAATTGTATTTTTTAAATGTTTTCTCGACCCACTAGGTGGCGCCATCTACAGTTCGCAACTTTGCGATTCGTGGTTACGTTACCGCCATTTTATTTCGCAACTTGATTCATCTTCTTCGTATACTTTCGCTCACAAATTACGCGTAAACGATCTGAAATTTTTATTATAAATTATGCAATTTACATTTATATTTTCAGAATTTATTTTGCGATAACTTAAAACGTAATGAATGGACAATTTTAATGTATAAACGCTTTTCCGCTGTTTTAATTCCTTCGAAGAAAATTCCGTTCAATTTTCGAAACAGTTGTTAACAAAATTTTGATTTTCATAGCTGTGAAAATTTGCAAATAAAAATAATTGATTAGTACATTAAAAGTCGACAAAAATTTTGTACGAGAATTGAATATAAAAAATAATTTCGAAAATATTACGAAAGTACTTGATTAAATTTATTTTGTACAATTTTAATTATAGCACGATGCACCAGAGATGGAAAACAAAATTAATCGCAGTAAATGAAAACAAATGAAGTTTGAACTATTGCGCAAACTTACGAAATACTTTGGAAGATAAAAGTGAAATAATTCTATTTGTAAGCAACAACAAATGCAAAATTATATAATTTGTTGCTACAAAGTACATTTTATTAATGTAAAACATATTAAATGTCAGGAAAAGTATTACAGTTTGTTACATTAACTTTAAAAAACTTATTTTATGATGAATATGAGAAAATGAAACAATAAATCAGATACTTTTCGAGGTAAGAATGAATAAATCAAAATGGCTTCCAGGAATTGAACTCGCACAATTCCACAATGAAACATTCCTTCACAAAACCTAACGTGATATTCGGTAAGAAAAAATTATTCAAAGTCTTTCTTCAACTTTGGAGGAAGTTCCAAGAAAGATCTCACACTCCTATTCGAAGAAATAACATGATTCCATCGACAATGAAGGTTAATTAGGAGCTCGCAGCCTTCAATTATTAAGACTGGTTCAAGCGTGCTGTTGAAACTGTGTTGAAACTTTCCCGATCATTTAAATATTCTTTGAAAAATATGAGAGTTCACTAGGTGAAATATGAAACAGAATTAGCGTACCTTTTACCTTATACCTTGTGACGACTATTTTGACAGAGAGAAGCTTGTCAACAATTTTACTACCATATTAAAATTTTGTGTATACAAGGATGATTAAAAATGCATTTATAAAAATAGAATAATTAATTCAAACAAAAATTGTGCCGTGTAAAATGTACCACAGACTAGTCTGCTGAAAATTAAACTAAACAGTGATTTGTAAATATGAAGCTTAAGGAAATTGTCCCTAATTTTAATCCTAACAATTTGTAAAAATAAAGTTGCTGACAGAAAATTTTGCACTATGAATCAGTTCCTTGGTTAATAACTTCTCGAGTGTAATTAATGTTAGTAAAGCTTAAGTTAAAGTTAAAATTAATGTTAGTAATTTTAATAAAAACACGTTTAGAATAGAAAACTGAAGAAAACTTTAGAATAGAAAACTGACTAAAACTCCCCCACATCTAATTTTTATCTCACACTTCCCCAAATGTGAAGAATACGTGCAGTAAATTAATCTAGACTATTAACCGATATATCAGAAGGTTATTTTGTCCCCGTGAATAAATAAATAAACACGTAAATAAAGAAACAACGAACACCGTTTCCTTTGAAGACCTCGCAGCACGGAAGTCTCTTCCGCGGGTGAAAATTCGCTCTTATCGACAGGAGGGTTGTTCTTTCCCTTTAACTTCGTCCCGCAACGTCCACATTTTCATCCTTTTATTCTCAATCCGTTCTTCTTTCTTTAATGCTTTGAAGAAGCAAACGCGCAGGAGTTGGTCCGAAGCTTCAGAGGCAACACGAGGCGTTGCCACTGGCAACCGATAAAATTGTAGAAGACCTTCTTGATCCCTTTTCGACGAAACTTTGGAGGAATTTTTCCCGATCGTACCAGTTATCCTTCGACGAGCTTATTAGAAGAAATCATGCTATTGAAACGCAACGGAAACGATGTCCTGCTGGGCGGAAGCTCACTTCAGTGATCTTTCTTTAAATTAATATAATCAATAGTACTAGTATTTTTAAAATAATTTAGACATTTTCGATAATTGTACGAAAATAATCGTAATGGAGAAATCTTGCGAGTAAAGTCGCAAATAAAAATATTCATAATCAATTTTGTAATGTTATTTTAACTTTAGAGGTAAAGAGAATCGTTTCATGATTTTCATGATTCTATGAAAACGAGAATATAAAATTAGTTCAATTTTTGCTTGCGAAGTACTGTTGAAAAAGCTTGAAATTATTTAAGATTATTCATCCGAACACCTGCCCTAATTGTAACGAAATTCTAACAAGTTTCGCATCCCTTAGCGACTGCAGCTCCACGTGGCTACCATGCGGTTATAACAAAATGTCCCCGCGTGTCTTTTTCACAGAAGGGCAAAGAACTGTCATTGTTTCCAAAGTTTCGTGCACCGTATTTGAGATGCAGAAGACACGAATCAGCAACGTAAACGTAGCAAAGTTTGCTGCGAAAGGAGATAGGAAAAAAAGAGGGAAAAGAAAAAGAGGTCGCAAACTGCAATGGAAATAAAATCCATTGTTCGAGGGCCGCTTTTGAGAGACATGAGCCACGATTTCCGGGAGCGAAAAGAGGGAGGGGGCCAACGACCCCTCGCATTGGGTCGAGAAAATATAAGCGTGGTCGATATTGAGAACACGAGGAACGAGAAAAGAGGGGAACGACCCCCGAAAAGCCGTAATGTGTTCCATGAGTTTTCCATGGAGGCTCGACGCCATGGAAATCGAGAACGTCGATACCATTGAAGAATTAAAAACTCAACGGATCAAACTGTACTTTCAAAATAGAGAAAAATATTCTATTAAATCTCATGTAAGAGAAAATGGAAATATAAATTAATTTATGTCATGAGGAATTTTACAGCATATCAGTAGAAATGAATTTTTTCCATATGTTCCAATGTGAAATTTTATTTCGTGGATCAGATTCGCAAACTCTTGAACAACCTGTTCGAAACTTTCATAATTTTCAAATTGCGTATTCCCAAATTGCTACAATCACAAATTTGCAGATGTATAAATCCTCAAGTTAAAATTCTAAGCTTGAAAGTTTCATGATTCGAAGAATGTCAAGTTGTAGTTACACATTTTATATTAATTCCTACTAATTCCTAGTATTGATAAGTTTAACATCTCCATTATAGTTCACGCTTTAAACTTACATAAGTGTTACTTTATCATCCCTTGTCATCGAACCATGTCAGACTCGCAGTTTCAAAATTGACATTGGCTGCAACTTACTCAGTCTTATATTAAGAAAATCAACGAATAGCATACATCAAACTTGAACTGTCAACATGTCGCGCTACGAATAAAATGAAAATATTAATTCGTTACCTTAATCCAATCAACAAATGTTTAGACATTCTTTTCGTTACAATACTACCTCGACGAACGGTAAGAGAGTTAGATTTATTTGATTGCGGTGAATAACCATTTTTCGTGAATAACGAAACCAAGTGTCCGGATACTTATGCAGTGTACATTTAGCTAAATCTATTCTATTAGATATATTTAGCTATACGAGGGTTGCCTTTTAAGTTTTTACAATCGAACAATAGGTGGCGTTAATGAGTTGTGGCACCACTGTATTTGTGAACATTGACGTCTGTTATTGCGAAGCCAGTGGCAATTTAGAAATTGACTGAGTAAGTTGTTGATAGTGAACGTTTAAAAGAAGCAAGTTTGTGCAAAAATGGAAATCACCCGTGAAGGCTTACGTTGGATGATTTTTTATGATTTTAAAAAAGGCTTTACTCAACAACAATGCAGAGATTCGCTTCGTGCAACTTTTGGTAATGAAGCACCATCAGAGAAGACCGTTTACAATTGGTTTGCAGAATCTCGTCATGGTCGTGCGTTCGTCAGTGATGAATGTCGAGAAGGTCGGCCAAAATCGGTTGTCATTCCGAGAAATATCGATGCTGTGCGCAACATGATTAAAGAAGATCGGCATGTGACTTACAGACAGATAGAGGCGTCTCTTAGGATATCGCAGACTGCAATACAATCGATTTTGCATGAACATTTAGGTGTGAGAAAGATATTCCAGATGGATTCCGCATAATTTGACCGAAGCGCAAAAAAAGGGTCGTGTTGATTGGTGTCAGGAAATGTTGAGAAAATTCGACCGAGGACGTTCAAAATCCGTATACAACATTGTTACAAGACTCTTGGATATATTCGTATGATCCTGATCATACGATTTTCATCACCTCAAGAAACTGTTGAAGACTTTCAAAACCTTGTTTCTACGATATCAGCTTCAGAGTGGAAAAAATGTTTCCAGAGTTGGTTTGAGCGTATGCAAAAATGTATAGACCTTAAGGGCGAATATTTCGAAAAGCAATAAAACACTTTGTTTCGAACTTGTTCGTTTCTGTTTCACTTTTTGTAAAAACTTAAAAGGCAACCCTCGTATCTATACCTGCTTCGGCAGTAGAAAACCTTGCAATCATTAATAAACATAGAAAAAGATCACGGGTTTATGAAGCGTTTCGATCCCTAAGAGAGTAATCAATGAATACCCAAAGAAGGTGAAAGGGGAAGTAATCCTACGAGCGAATTGTAGCGAAAAAAAAGGAAGAAGACGAAGAAAGTGACATCGATAAATAATTCATACACTGTAAATAATTCACAATGATGTTCTCACGAGAGCGCGGTATCGGGCCATCACCGCTTTTCAATACTCTTTTTCTCACGGCATGGTATCCGAGAGAAGTTCCACGAAAGCCGAGCGAGTAGCTTCTATTGGTCTAGTCAAATGAATTTTCTCATCGATGCCGAATCAAAGCGCCCTTCGTGTGGTGACCCAAATCCGAAAGGGGGTAACGACCCCGAGAGCACAGGGAATCACCCCTTGGTCGAATCCGTTTGTTCGCCGTTCCATCCATCCCCCCTAAACTCTCTCTCTCTTTCTCTCTTCATTTTTTGTTTTCGATTGCAAATGGCGACGGCTCTTTGAATCTCGACTCTTTCTGTGAGTCTACGAGACCCGATAGAAACCGGGCCGTTGTCCTTGCGAAGCTGGGTACCAACCACTCCCGGTCAACGAAACACGTGCAACCTTCTGCGTTCCATGTTTCGGCGTGCTCTTTACCTGCGATACGTGTGTCTAAGTAAGTGTGTATCCAGGGCCGTACGCTAATTATACAAAGGGACTACAGCACCCTTTTCTCCTTTCCACGAATCCTATGCACGTGCACGATCCGCAGCCTGCTACGTGTTTTCATAGTTGACACTCCAGTTAACGCTTGCCTTGTTAAACTCCAAGAATTCTACTCGTCTAGGCTCGATTACGCTAGATAGCGTCTTTTACGAGAACTTTGTACACCTTCGAATACGTGAAATTGAAATTCTTGTCCTCTGAATTTACTGTATTTTACGAATTTTTATACCATCAAATTTGTAGATGTCTAAATATTTTTAGAAACTCGTAGATTCGTAGATTTCTAGATGCTGTACGAGGGAGAGTTTTGAAGGTTCTAAATAATTGGAATTAAATAATTTGGAATTTATTTCTAAATAATTTGGAATTTTATTAAATTCCAAATTTCAAGAGTGCGCGAAATTGCAGAGTACGAAGATTTCGAAATTCATCCACATTTTCTAATTTTCATCAATTCTCAGTACCAAGATCTCAAAGGCCTAGCAAAATTCTAGAATCTGTAAAATTCTCAAACCCCAATTTTCAGAGTCACAAAGTCTCAAATGTGGAAAATTCTAAAATTCCACAATTCAGAACTCGCAAAATTGGTACATCCCAAATATCTCTACATACCAAATTTTCTAAAGTTCCAAAATTACGAACCTCTAATACAGCCTCTTTCCAGAATTCCAAAGACCCAAAACTCACAGTTTCCAAAATTGTAGAGTCCTAACATTTCCAAACCCAGTCTCAATCACGCAAACTTGCAAATTTTGAAAATTAAATACCTTAAAAATTTCAAAATAGTAAAACTAAAAAGGTATCCATAAATTTTGGTAACTCAGATAATAATGCTACTTCAGAGTAATAGTTAAAGATAAATGTAAGATCACGATAAGAGGTAGATATTTGATACGTGTAAAAATGTTTTGAAAAGCAAAAGGAGAAGGAAATTTTAAGAAGAAACGTTGATACGCTCCTGGATGGAGCAGGAGCCGTGTATTAGAGTGTTTCTATCGCAACAACGATGGCGTACACATGCAAGGAAATACCTAATGCCTATGAAACGAGAGAAGATCTCGTTAGCCATTCAGCTGGGCCTCACACGTCCATTCAACCCCCTTACCAATACCACAAGAAAGAAATTCTTCGACGAACACTACTTCCGGGTGGAAACTAACTTGTTGAAGCCTTTTGGCGGTAAATAACACTTGGACGTTTTTGCACGTGTATAGTTCATAATTTATAAATTTTAGAATTGCGAAATTTTCGAAGATGCAAATTTATAAATTTTCGAGTCTTCGTAGTAGCAAGCTGTAAATTTTCAAAGTTGCAAATTCACAAACCGTCGTATTTTCAAAGCATCAAAATTTCAAGTTTGCAAATTTTATAATAGAGAAACTGTACAATTATTCAAATTCATGAATTTATAGATTCTTAATGTTTAAATATACATGTAGATTTAAATTTTTGGTAATTTAGGAATTTCAGAAATTTAGAAATTTAGAAATTTACATCCTTAAATTTTAAATGGTAAAGTTTCTAAGTTATTAAATTTTGGAATACCCAAGCTTCTACATTTAAAAAGCCAAGTTTCTAAATTATTCAATTCTCATATTTCTGAATGCTTGCATACCACAATTAGCAAATCCCTACAACCCCACATTTTCACATTGCAAACTTTCTAGATTATTAAAATTCCAAATCCAAAATTTTCTAAATGATCAAATTTCCAAATCCCGAAATTTCTAAATTTGCAAATTGTGCAATGGCCAAATTTCTAAATTACCAAAACTTCGCTTTACCAAGCTCTCAAATTCCAAAATTTCTATGTGATTAAATTTCCAAATCCCAAAATTTCTAAATGATCAAATTTCCAAATCCCGAAATTTCTAAATGATCAAATTTCCAAATCCCGAAATTTCTAAATTTGCAAATTCTACAATGGCCAAATTTCTAAATTACCAAAACTTCACTTTACCAAGCTCTGAAATTCCAAAATTTCTAAATGATTAAATTTCCAAATCCCTAAATTTCTAAATGATCAAATTTCCAAACCCTGAAATTTCTAAATTTGCAAATTTCCAAATCCCAAAATTTCTAAATGATTAAATTCCTAAATGGTCAAATTTCCAAATCCCGAAATTCCTAAATTTACAAATTCTACAATCGCCAATTTTCAAAATCACCAAAACTTCATTTTACCATTCTCTGAAGTTCGAAAATTCTCAAATCGTCAAATCCCGAAACGATGAAAGTGAAGTTTCATACAAGTATACATAATATTAACGCTACCTATGTCTTCAAATAGAAAGAACCACAGAACTGAGAGTAGAAAAAATGGTTAGTATTTAGGTTGCAGTTTTCCTCTGTAACGCAGCAGACCCTCGCAGGTATACACGGAATGTCAGACCTAAGAATTTCCTGGCGCAAAGTAAACTTTAGTTAGAAAATTCCTGGTTGGGCTGCAAGAGGTTTAAAAATTCTATGCCAGGCCAACGTATATCTACGACACCACCCTAGAGTGCTGTTAGGTCAGATACGCAGCAGCGTCTATACACGCCCAATGAGCCCTGAACATGCCGGCTTCTAGGAACCCATGGGCGTAGGATCAGCTCGGATAGTTCAACTCAAATACATATTCTATGAAAAACTTTTGGCGATCGAAACTTCTTCGATTAAGTTGCTTTCGAAAGTGAACGATCTCGTTATCAAAAATGCAATGCATAGTCAAATTAAAATTCTGATGTGAGTTCTGAAAATTATCAGATTTTGCGAACTTCCAGATTCTTAAAATTCCAAAGTTTCTGAAAAAATTTCTGAGTCTTCAACATTCTGAATAATATATTTTTTATGTTATCATTGAAAATTGAATAACTAAATTAGTTAATAATAATTGGTCATTAATAATAATTATATGTTACAATTATATTATTTGAATGATCTACATTGTTGAAATTGCAAAATTTCTGAAAAAATGTCCAAGTCTTCAGCATTCTGAAAAATATATTTTTCATGCTATCACTGAAAATTGAATAACTAAATTGTTTAATAATAATTGATCATTAATTATAATTATATGTTACAATTATATTATTTGAATGATCTACATTGTTGAAATTCCAAAGTTTCTGAAAAAATTTACGAGTCTTCAGCATTCTGAAAAATATATTTTTTATGTTATCATTGAAAATTGAATAACTAAATTAGTTAATAATAATTGGTCATTAATTATAATTATATGTAACAATTATATTATTTGAAAGATCTACGTTGTTGAAATTCTAAAATTTCTGAAAAAATGTCCGAGTCTTCAGCATTTTGAAAAATATATTTTTCATGCTATCATTGAAAATTGAATAACTAAATTGTTTAATAATAATTGGTCATTAGTAATAATTATATGTAACAATTATATTATCTGAATAATATAATAACTTAATAATCTATAATAATTGTCTGCAAAAATTAATCTGATCAATTTCGAAACTTGGACAAATAGTAATATTAGACCTAAACGTTTTCTATCTTGAACCCCAATTCAATAAAGAATTATATGTATAATAAACTAAACTTGTCATGTCTTTGTGGATAGTACTATAATATACATACTGCAATACTATAATACTATAAATATTATAATACAAATACATATAGTACTCTACATAGATAACACTATACCCAAGCATGGATGTGCTTCGTTTCAAATATGAATATTCATTATTACAATTTCAACGACTAAGCTTGTTTTCACATTCTTCTAAGAATGACAACGACCTAATTAACTGTGCTAATTACGTTGCACAGGATGTGCGTGTTCTTGACAACGTTAAAATCATATTTAAAAGGAGATCAAAACCTACAAACGCGGAACAAAGGCACTAAGGGCACCTTTGGCTTACTGTTCCTCATAAATATTTTCTTGATATATCAACGATTTATTCGGTATATCATGAAACGTGACATTCACTTCCTTCCTGTTTCTCTTCGTACACTATTCATTATGGACGGGTTAAATCCATCATTTTGAAAACAGATCGTGACGTTCGACAAGGTCCACATTTATAATTCCCGCCATAATTGTCAGAAAATAATTTCGAATTCCTCGAATGGTTCTAAAAGCAAATTTAAATTTCGTACACAGTTTCACAGAAACCGTAATCTTGACGAGAGTGCATTAGACAGTAAGGATTTGCGTAAAGTGTCAACAATAGAATACGTCAGCATGTGGTCGATAATAAGTTAGAAAAGCAATATTGGCGCGAAAGGTGTCCGAAAGTTCTCGAGGCTCGTTAGATGCGCGCTGCGAATCATCATTTTCCGCCTTGAATATTCGTAGCGTAAAAAGAAAGGGAGAGAAATTGTAAGGGCGCAGAGGGATCGCCGCGGAGGGGAAAATTTTTTTTCGTGACGTAACGCGCGGAGCGGAGGAGAAACGAGGAAGGAAGGGAAAAAGGAGATATAAATAAAAGCATCCCTCCAGCGTAGCGCTCGCGACAGGGTGGTCAAAAGGGTCAGGTTTGCCGCGCTTTTTCGCCACGGGACTCGTCGCGAAATCTAATTGGTCAATCGGGAAACAGCCATCTTTCGAATGGGCGTAGCCGCTCGTTAATACAGGGTGACTCACCCTTGCCTGCTGCAAAGCCTATACCTTCCGACCACTAACCTTCTCCCTTAACTTCCCCTCCCTTCCCATCCTGTTTCTCCCTTTTCCTTTCCCTGCGATTCGATCTTCCCTCTCTCGCCGATTCGGTTTTTCTTCCTCACCCTCCCCTGCTTTCCCTTTCCGTCACGTACTTTCTCCCCGTGCCTTTCACCCTTCTGTCCCTCTATCCTCCCCTCGGTTACTGTCCTTTTCCGTTCGCAACCGGCTCTCCCTTTCTCTTCAGCCGTTTCCGCCTCTATCTTCATCCCTTTCTATTTTTACGCCCGCTCTCTTCGACGCTTTCCAAGTTCACCCCTCTGAAAGTTTCACGATGGCATCCCTCCCCGCGGCGAAACATCGACGAGCAACGGACCTGATCGCTCGCAAGGCCTACCAGCCAGATACCCGGAACAACTTTCCTTTTGCCGAATTTACGAGCAGCACCTCAACGTTTTACGTATAGCGAGCCGACAATGCCTTGACACGACGATCTTAAGGGAGACACGAACAATGGGACATCTTACGAGTCTTTCGCTAAATTTTGACCTGTAGGTTTACTTGGCTTCTTAGGTTGTTGGTAAATTTGCAATAGCGAATGGATTTCAGTTTTGCTGTATTGCTGGGATGTTACGATTTCAGCGTGCTATATGGATGATTAAATTGTGGAAACGGTGTTCAAATAATATTATGAGGAAATCTTCTTTTCTTTCTTGGCAAGGTACTGAGGTCCTTGGATATTAAGAAGCGATGGAATTTAGATATTCAAACTTTTCTCCTATGCAAAATATTAATAATTCTAATGTCACTTCCATCCTGACTGACATTGGATTTTGTATAAACGTTCTTCATATAAAATTTTGTCTTCATATTTTCAAAAGATTTATGCCACTTTTATCTGGTGTACTCGAGTGATTTTTTAATCTATCGAAGTCGAAATCGTTCACTGCTGAAGTTTTAAATTCTCAAATTTTCAAGTTCTCAAATTGCAAAGATTTTATAATTATACATTTGTTAATTGAATTTGTAACAAGTTTAAATAAATGTGAATGAACGTGAATTCTAAATTGAACATTTAATCGCAAAATATTTCAACTAATAACCAAAGAGTGACAAGTATTTCCATTTCCTTGGGGAAGTCTACTTATCACCGTATAGAACATAGATACATATTATGTAAACATATGGTAGTGGCAGATTCATAATTAAAATGTGGGAATGGTTAGATACATAGAAACACGTGTAACCAGTCTCCAAGGACAATTTTGATACTAGTAATACTTAATCAATGAACTGACGAAATTTAGTTTTAAAAATTCCTTATGGAATATGTGATTACAATTATTAAATCAATGAGTAATGAAATGAACATTGAATTAATTCTAAAATTAGCAATGACGCGTTGAACGCAGGACGTATACTCCTATTATGAATTTTACGAAAAATGAAAGCAAAATGAGAAAGAATTATATTTTTATTCGATAGAATATAAGCAAGTCGCTAACGTCAATCATGTCGAAACGAAGTTTAGGTTTGACGAGTCCAGACGTCGAACAAGGAACAAATACGCCTACTACGAAGTTCATAAAATGTCGAGCAAAACGAGGGAGAATTATATTTTATATTTATTATTATATTTTTATGTCAAGCGAAATGAGAAAAAATATTTTTATTCGGACAAATTGACAATTCGTTAACGTCAAGTATGCAGAAATAAAATTTCTACGTGTAAACGATTATAAAGTACTATTATAAAATAGTACTATAAAGTATATACGAGCTCAACAAGTTACGAACCGATTAGTATAAATCTTGTCGACAATGAAAACATAATTGCATTAAAAGATGAGTTGTATTTAAAAAGTAGGGGAAGGTAGCCTAATTTGGACCACTGTGGTACCCAAAGATTGATAAAATCTGTGCGATTTTAAATAGGCAACTTGTTATACGTAGATGTAGACGAGGTTAACGCAATCGTGTTTTTGAAGAAACGTCTCGTGGTTACATTGAGAGAAGTGTTATTTGTTTGACTACGAACAAACTTTGTTATTTTGATGTAAGAGTGAAAGCCGTTAATTCGTCCAAACGTAAGTAATTACAGGTCTTATTATATCATCACAAAGCTTACTTATCTATCTATAATTTCCTGTTACAATTTTCTGAGGTTATGTTAGTCTGACGTTTTTGTATAATATTAAGTATAAAATATTCAAGTTGCCGAAGTTGGACCGAAAACAGTTGCCGAAATTGGACCGGTTCAATTTCGACAACCACATTACAACTTCTAGCAGTGATGATGAAGAATATAGAAGTGACAACGAGAGTAAACAATTTAGGAGAGTTCTTGAAGAAATATCACCGCGAGCAAAGAAAAATCAAAATCCAGATGGTCCTTGCTCTTCTTGCAGTGCGCCAATAGCCCAGAAAGCAGTGAAAATAACAAGCAGCCCTTACAAATCGCAGTTAGACCGAATAAACGTAAAAAACTTGAAAAAAATAAGTTCACCAAACTTTGACAAAATGCCGAAACATAAAAAAGAAAATGGTGGTTCATGGTTTTGTACATTGTGTGAAGAAACCAAGGAAGAAAATATGATACAATGTATGAAATGTCGCACTTGGATTCATACTCCGTGTACTGGAGTTAGTACTGCAGTTAAAACGTTCTATTGTTGTAATTGTCGTTAAAAAAGCTAATGGTCCAATTTAGGAAGTTAGCGGTCCAAATAAGGAAACCGGTTTCCTAAATTGGACCGATGACAAGATTTTTTTGAAATTATTTTTTACTATTTTAAATGGTATTTAAAATTTCATAAATGGTTTTATTTTGAAGGTACACTTAGTGAGTTTCTTTTCTACTACTTAATTTTTATTGATACTTCTTCCATGCGTTTATATAGTGAATAATATAAAATTGGTCCAAATTAGGCTACCTTCCCCTATAATGTAAACTTAACGTAATGCAAATAAATGTAACGTAATATAAAATAACGTAAAATACTGAAAAGTAATGTAAGTGTAATTTCAAAACAAAACACAGTGTAACAAGTGAAAAAGATGTTACATCGGTGCATATTTACGAAGAAATTGAGAACCGCTGTCGCAAAGTGCAGCAACGATCGAAGGTGTTAGGAAATATCAGAAAAAGGTAAAAAGAAAGAAAAGGAATCGTGCGGGCAGGAAAAGCGGCGTAGAATATCCGGAAATACATCGCGTACCAATGTCCGTTGCACTTCTGCATCGGTTGGCAAAGTGCATTACCCCTCTGTCGGTGAAGACGGCGTGTGGTATCCCACCATCGTGCAGTTTCTCTCCCACACGCCGTCAAATATGTGTTGCACGATGCAAGACTTGGCGTGCGGCATGCGTAAATGTGCATTGCCATTGCCCCACCATCCAACGGATCCACCAATGGACGTGTGCTACGGATCCGTAATGAAGTCCGCGATCAAAAGCACGTTCCTTTTATCGGAGAACTGAAATATGTGCTCGTACTGTTAAATAAATTCCGCGGGAATCGATTGCCATTTGTTTAGACGCGGAATTGAAATTTAATCTTCGATATTGAAGGGAAAAATATCGCAACGTAAGGAAATTATGATTGTGAACTTCGTGATGATGTTTATGAAATATTTATGAGAGGTATATAAAATGTTACGCGGTGAAATAAATTGTTTGAAAAATATTATAATATTTTTTTAAATTATATCACATTTTGCTTTTCAAACAATTTATTTATCTTTTCACATATCGTGAAATGTGATTACGGGACTAACGATCTCAAGCTCTTCAAAGCTGCAACTTCCAGCATAAAATTTACTTTTTAATTAAAAATAAATAAATCGATACTGATCAATTCTCTCAAATATGCCGGACAAAAGCAAAATGTGGAGTAAAAAATATAAAATGTGGAGTATAAAATCATTGTGACTCGTTGGTAATTTTAGCTTAACCCTTCGCACTCGATGACTCACCACTCCATTTAATATAATAATTTAAATCGTTTGAAATTGAATTACTGAAAGAAACTGAAAGAACTGATAATACACACGTGTTGTATGAACATACTGAAAAATAGCGATAATTGATTTATAAACAAATAATAACATCAAACTTTCTAACTAGAAAATTCTACAATTGCCATCAGCACCGTCCACCATCAGCAAAAATCGCAACACAAAGAATGATTACATCAAGAAAAACAAAAAGTTACTGAAACTCGATGTATAATTACTGTACACGTATTAATGTCGCAATTATAAATGTTATAAAAAGACCTAACAAAAAACAAATATATTTTCCGTAAAATTGACTCGAAGAAAAAGGTCTCCGAAGGTAATGGCTGATGAACAAAAATACCGTACGAATGTCGACGCGAGAGCTGCAGTTCTATAGTGTGCAAAGTGCATTACCCCCCACCTAAGTGCATCACCCCACCACCTGGTGTACCCCCTCCAAACAGGGAATATTCTTGTTGGCTCCCCTCGTCACGGCGAGTTGCATACAATGCATCGACTCAACGATGCACACCGCTGATTCCAGGTAAAGAAAGAGGAGGGATGGTGCAACTGCAAGCCATTTTCCCCCCCTTTGTGCAACCACTTTCGAATGAAAATTCGGAAGATGGAGGGAGACGTAGACGTTGGACGGATACCGAACTACTCGCTTTTAAACTGACTTTTGCCAATTTATTTTTCATGATAATTCTCAGTTTCGTGCAGTGTTTGGACTCAGGTAAGAGGTGGAGAAGAATTTTTGGTCTTTGAGATTTTGGGGTTGTTGAACTTTGGGACTTTTGAAGGTGGGGATTTGGGAATTTTCGAAATCGAGGGGTTTGAGATCTCGGGGCGGTAGAATTTTGGTATTTTGGGAGTTCGGGGCGTTGGAGTTTTGGAACTTTGGAAGTTGGGGATGTTGAAATTTCGGGACTTGGAGATTTCGGAATTTTGAAATTAGGGGACGTTGAAATTTTGAAACTTTGGAACTTGGGGACGCTGGAAATTTGGAACTTTGGAACTTGAGGACGTTGAAATTTTGGAACTTGGAGATTTCGGAATTTTGGAACTAGGGGACATTGAAATTCTGAAACTTTGGAATTAGGGGACGTTGAAATTTTGAAACTTTGGAACTTGGGGACGTTGGAAATTTGGAATTTTGGAACTTGGGGACGTTGGAAATTTGGAACTTTGGAACTTGGGAATGTTGAAATTTCAGGACTTGGAGATTTCGGAATTTTGGAACTAGGGGACATTGAAATTTTGAAACTTTGGAACTTGGGGACGTTGGAAATTTGAAACTTTGGAACTTGAGGACGCTGAAAATGTAGAACTTTGGAACTTGAGGACGTTGGAAATTTGGGACGTTGAGAACTGAGGACGTTGGAATTTTAGAACTTTGGTACTTGAAGACGATAAAATTTTGCAATTTTAAAATCTTGAAACTTTAGGGTTTGGGGGCATCGAAATTTTGCAACTTTGGGAATTCAAGACTTGCAGATTTGATATATTTGAATTTTAAGACTATGAGATTTTGTTTAGAAGTTGGGAAATTTTAGAAATTTTGAAATTGTGAAGGTTTGAGACTTTGAGACCCTGGAAGTTTGGTACTTTAGAACCTTGAAATCATTTACCTAATTTTAGGACTTGGAAGTTTGGTACTTTAGAACCTCGAAATTATTTAATTTTAGGACTTTGAGACTTTGATCTAATCTTTAAATTTTTAGATGTTTGAAATTTTTGAATTTGCAGTTTTGCAATCTGACAACTTTCGTGCTTTAAATAATGGCAACCAAATGAACTAAAAATCACCATTTTGGAAGATCGATCTTGGGTCACACAAGTTTTACCCTGAAAAAAGTATAAAATAAAGTTCGCTTGCCCCCTAAGAGATAGCAAAACAAATTTAATTTTCTTCCATAAAAGTATGGATATTTGTTTCCAAAAGTTCATAGCCGTTTAGAGACAGATTGTTCCATCTCTGTGGCAAGGTTAAACTATATTTTCAAGTACATCGTCACTAACCATTGGGAAAACCGAAGTTTCTTGTTGAAGGGACGAACTCAGGTCAGATTTCGGGTATGGTCCCGTTAGTAAACGGAATTTCTTAAATCCTAAGGAAATTTGGGGTTTAAGACCATCTGACGATGGCTAAAACTACCTGACATTGTTCCTTTCAATTCCTCAGTGAATAGCACTTCTGAAACTTCAGAAACTACAACTTGAAAATTGGTTGTACGAAAGTCTTGCGATATTAATTCAATTTAAGTCTTGTTTCGAATATTTGTTGGATACCGTTGGAATTTGTATGCCACCGGTATACGAAGTTAAGGAACTTCTAATCAACTCTAATTGTATTTAATACAATATTAACGTTCAATAATATCTAATATATCATAGTTTTTATTTCAATGTTATCAAAGTTTTCGGTAATGAATGATCATTTTTTATGAACTATAAACTATAATCTTATTTTTTACTAATTAATAGTTGTTATTAAATTTACAGATAAGAGTTTACATACTTGAAACTTGCAAAAATATTTCTTCTATATAACATCGAAAAATGAAATTATATAATCATTTGTATAATGATAATTATACATATAATGTAATTATTAGTTAAAACGTTTTAACTCGTGTCTGCACGAGGTTCGCGAATTTTCAGCCGCCATTTATACGCTGGGCCCTTTTGCGAAGATTGGTGCTCGAACCTGCCCCTTCAGCCACCATATGTGCACGTACGTTTACCTACAATAGGTACGCGTGTAAATCAGCTACACGATCCTTGTGTTCGTGAAACGCGCCATTTTCGATGTGCGGTCCATTCCTAACATCGAATCGAATTTCTAACATAGAAGCGTCGTTTCTTCAATTTTTAGGAACGAAACAGTCGAATTTGAAATGAAAAAATTGTCTTGTATTTTACAAACGAAGTAGGCAATCTTTAGCATTAGTCAGCAAACTACATTTCTGTCGATAACTACAATCAAAATGTTTGAAATAATTTTTTACTAAATTATTACCATTTGGTAACCGGTTTCCTTATTTAGACCGCTAGCTTCCTAAATTGGGCCATTAGCTTTTTTAACGACA
The DNA here is from genome assembly GCF_050947335.1 of Megachile rotundata. Classification (NCBI taxonomy): domain Eukaryota; kingdom Metazoa; phylum Arthropoda; class Insecta; order Hymenoptera; family Megachilidae; genus Megachile; species Megachile rotundata. The sequence goes on from NC_134983.1 coordinate 18,019,837, forward strand.
ATTACAATAATAGAACGTTTTAACTGCAGTACTAACTCCAGTACACGGAGTATGAATCCAAGTACGACATTTCATACATTGTATCATATCTTCTTCCTTGGTTTCTTCACACAATGTACAAAACCATAAACCACCATTTTCTTTTTTATGTTTCGGCATTTTGTCAAAGTTTGGTGAACTTATTTTTTTCAAGTTTTTTACGTTTATTCGGTCTAACTGCGATTTGTAAGGGCTGCTTGTTATTTTCACTGCTTTCTGGGCTATTGGCGCACTGCAAGAAGACGAAGGACCATCTGGATTTTGATTTTTCTTTGCTCGCGGTGATATTTCTTCAAGAATTCTCCTAAATTGTTTACTCTCGTTGTCACTTCTATCTTCTTCATCATCACTGCTAGAAGTTGTAACGTGGTTGTCGAAATTGAATCGGTCCAATTTCGGCAACTGTTTTCGGTCCAACTTCGGCAACTTGAATATTTTATACTTAATATTATACAAAAACGTCAGACTAACATAACCTCATAAAATTGTAACAGGAAATTATAGATAGATAAGTAAGCTTTGTGATGATATAATAAGACCTGTAATTACTTACGTTTGGACGAATTAACGGTTTTCACTCTTACATCAAAATAACAAAGTTTGTTCGTAGTCAAACAAATAACACTTCTCTCAATGTAACCACGAGACGTTTCTTCAAAAACACGATTGCATTAACCTCGTCTACATCTACGTATAACAAGTTGCCTATTTAAAATCGCACAGATTTTATCAATCTTTGGATACCATAGTGGTCCAAATTAGGCTACCTTCCCCTACGTTCTCCGCAGTAAATTATTAAGGGACAATATGCGATCCTTTTCTAATTCGTCGAATCAATATCATATACAAGTATAACATACAAAACAAATTCTATATCTACATATGGCTATTGTCTTCAAATACCGCCGCTATCATTGTGAAGAACATCAAAGGGTTCTATAAATGATCCCCAAATTCTATGTAGACGGTTTGCGTCGTTAAGACACCGTAAACGTTTCACAGCAAATTGTAGAAAATTATAGATGCGAACGTGCACCTTTCTTCTGTTATATCGCGGTAAAAACGTCCTGGGAAAGGAGTAACATCTTTTCTGTGACCGTTACAGTCCTAATTTCGACCCATCAAACGATTGTCCTATTTTAACGCGGCGTAACCGCAAGAGACATCGTTTCTATCCTATTCTCCATCTGCTCGCATGCTAATCTAACGAGGCAACCGTTAGAAACGATACCGGCCGCAATAAGCTTGGTAAATGAATTATATTACGGTAATAAACACTTTCACTAGCTAGTAAAGTAACGGTGAAAGGAAAAAAGTTAATAGATTTCGGTACAAAATTTCTTTACCTGCGGTTTATGATCAGAGAAAATGGCACCTTGTTAGTGTGTAAAATGTTTTTGTAAAGGGGGTATTAACGCTTTAATGGCCGCTTATGTAGTCAAACGTCGTCAGGACCTGGAATTTTTTAGGAATATAAAAAAACTTTATGTAAATTTATGAAATAATTCAACGTCTGCAAGCATATACGTAAAACAAATGAAAACAATAACAATTAGGACGCATTTGATATAACAAACTTAATATTTTCTTTTGTGTGACAATTACTAATACAACCATCTACGTTCATGAAATAAAAAAATCTAAAACCTACAAACATATCACACATATGTGTAAGTAGCCATCAAAATTTAAGAGTATAGAATCAAGAATTATGAGAGAAAAGGGTTTTAAAAATGGACTATGTATTTTGAAATGTAGAGATCGTATTTGATGGGAAAATTGTTTAAGTAGATTGTTTATGTGAGCTTGGGTGAAAGTAGTTGTTCAAGATCTGAAGGACCCTATATGGTGAACCACAGTTTATGAAATTCTAAGTGCACACATTTTCAAGATTTCAAAGACAAGTTGCAGAAATAAGCAAAACCCAAAGTTGCAAACTTCTCTAGTCCAAAGGTAGATAGGTTCTTACAAAGAATCTAAAAAATCCGAGAACTCCTAAGAAATTTCCAAAAATCTTAAAGTTGTATGATGATCATAAAGTCCCACAGTTTTAAAATTCTAAAACTACAAAGTCTCCAAACAGTATTATTATCGCAAGATATAACGCCTTTATTTTATACCGACATATAATAAAAGATATGTAACATTTCTTGATGTCGTTTCATCTTTTTATGTCCTGCTGTCACCTTTACTTTATCCCGCATTATTCAATGATCAACTTTTCCTTTCCTACACTACGTTTATCTTAAACCGCTCATTTTATAAAACAACAACCGAAAAGACAAAAAATCTGCAAGAAAAGATAGAAAATTTGCTGAAAATATCTGAAAATACGTATGAAGTAAGAAAATTTTCAAAAGATTGCGAAACGTAGAATTCGAGGAAATCTTGGTATACGTATTGTCATCGCAGTTTTTATTCTATCTTCCTCGTCGCGATTTCACGCTGGGATAATGGATTCCCCGATCCTTTGGATGCGCTCGTTAACACGGTATTCGAAACGGTTGCAGCTGCCATACTGGAAACGGTGATAAACCAGCCTACCTAGCAGCCGACTAGAACCTAGCCCACTTCCAAAGCCAGGGAAATCGCTAAGAAAACAGGGATCGAAACGCGGTTTGAAAAGCGGAAACATAATAGATCCTTCGCATCTTTTGGAATAAATTTTCCTCGACTGTCAGTCAAACTTTGACGGTCAGAGAAGGTTACAGAAAGAACTTGAATCGGGAAATATTTTTGTAACGAGTTCATTTGTGAATTATAGTAACGAGTACAGTATTTTTTAGCGAGATTATGTTTTTACAGAAAGTAGTGAGAGAAAATTTTCTGGGTTATGTGAAAATTGTAGCTTGTCTTCGTAAACTTAATTTTTTAAATCTTTTTGTGCCTTGAAGAGGGTTGTGTCTTAAAGAAACATGATGTTGAAGTAAATAATTTTTAACCGAGACTAAACACTGAATAAAACAAGATCATTAAACTAATAAAACAAGATCGTTAAACTAATTTTTTAAGATAGTTTATTAAACAGCTTTCTTAATGAAATATAATGTACATGTGTACTTGCGTGCATATTAAAAATTTTGAAATCTGAAAAATCCACGAATGTGAAAGATTTTAAAATCCGAAAATGAAACTTGATAAAAATGAAGCTTCGAATCCGAAACGATTGTCCTCGTTCGAAAGAAGATGTTGCACCCGAGTATTTTGCGAGGTTGCTGACTCATAGTGAAATTTTTCATAGCCAAGATGTCCTCGAAAATAGGCGCGATCGTTGGCCCCGCGACTAATCATTCGGTAGGAATTATACCGGGTCATTCCTTTCCCCAATCTGGCGACCTTCGTATAAATCTTATTCCGCGGGACGCTCGTTTCTCGCCAGTCAGAAACGTAATTCCCAATTCCCGCGGGCATAAAGCTGCTCCCGGGAAGAAAAGCGAAACGACGCGGCTCGGATTCGAATTTTCTCGACGAGAAACGCGTATAATCGAGAGCCACGGCCGATTATTCGTACGCGAAGGGCCAAGGATTTATTGCTCGTGGAATAGTTTTTCTAGGCCAACGTGCTAGGATAGAGAAATAGGGGAATGGTTTCGAAAAAGAGGGGGGCGAAAAAGACGTGGAGGAAGGGAAGAGGGCATCCGCGGGCAATGCCAGCTGCGCTACCGTAACATAACGAAACCTAAACGCACAGGCGCCTTCTACCAATAGGAACCAACTGTTCATTAGACTGTTGGTACAGGCTGTTCCAAATTGTCTACGATCACGACCGAATGCGAGGGTGTAACGAAAGATTAGATCTTGCCGGAGTTCTCGATGCTTCTTGGAGACCTCCGACGATTCAACTACATTTGATGCTAACACTGGAATGCACTTAATTTAGAATTAAATAAAATTGCAAAGTAAATAGACTAAACCATATAGTTTAAACCATATGTGAATATACACGTGAAATTATAGAATAAAATCGTACAAAAATTAATTCTTCATGTTGATGAATATCAACAGTTTCGGAAAAAGCACCCTAACAAATAGTGAAACTTGTGGAGCATTTGACCGTTTTGGTAGTTTTAGCATTGATAATTGATACGCTGGAAATTTTTGCAAATTTCGAATGTAAAAATTTCAGCTGTACTGGGTCTGTTTTTAACCGACCCTGAATTAATGTATTTTTAAGGATGAACAAAAAATGCAAACGAAAAATGATCATACTGCGTTCTAAATAAAAATTGAGACTTTAGAATCTTTGAATAAAATATTAATATATTAATAGAATATTGGAATATCTCTACCAAATATTAAATTGAGGTAATTAATATAATAAGAAGAAAAATCTAGTCCAGAATTCTGAATTCAATAGAAAATATAGTTTTTCAACGAAAGGATTGCTAAATCAGTTTTTAGAACGTTCCTGAACACATTTAGGAATTCATTCTAAAAGAAAAAACACAAAATTCTATATTATGTTGCAGCAAAGTTCATAAAGCTTGTCTGTTTAATACTAATTTTATTTAAAGTGATTTTGAAGGAATAATCACAGTGATTCTTTGAATACTTGTTGCAATTTTGAGAATATTTATTGTACACAGCATGATGTTAAAAAATTGCTTATAAAAAGGCAACAAAATGTCGATAACAAAAATTAATATATTACTAGTGAATACGTTTGCATTGCTAAAAAATATCTGAACATCGACATGAACTTAGATTTGACACCATTCACACCAAAAAAAATAAAAAGAAAAATGAATTAGAAACATTGACATTATCCTGCTCTCTTATAAATAAATTCGTGTATTCGAAAATTTATTTCGGGCAATAGGAAACAAAATGAGCGTCGAGGAGTACCGATCAATACACTTCACTTCGGTAGAAAATTCCGTTTCTCCTTGAAATCTAATAAATTATTTACCAATAGATTAAACAGAAAAAAAATATTTGGTCGTATAAAGTCATTGTTAAATACATCGGACAAGATTTATTAATAATTTTTCAACGCCGACAATGCAAATGTAATGCAGAGGATAAGATTAAACGAAAAACTGCTGATAATTGTATTCGAATAAAAAGTGTTGTAACCGTAAGGAAACTAAAAGTATGCAAATTGGTGATGGTGCCAAAAAAGCCTCTAGCGACAGATGCGATGCCGAATTTCGTACTTTGGAAGCTGGTAAACAGAAATCGCAGCTGCTGTGCTGGCAAGTTAGAAATCTCCTAAACCCTAACTTATCGACTGCCATCACGTTGGTAATTTATTCTAACTCGTAAGAAACATCCTATTTATAATGCAAAATACTTTAATCAATCGATCTTACGGTACGCTCGTTTACTCGAAACTTTCTTCAATAGAAATTCGGACGTACACGCTTTTATAAATATTTATTCCACTCTTCTGTTATTTTGTAAACATTTTATGATTTATCCTTTACACAAGAAAAATGATTTAAAGTAAAATTAAATGCAGAGAGTACGTTTTTTGTTCAGATATTAATAGTTCTAAGTTTCTTTATTATTAACTTAGACCACGTTACCGATCGGTATTTCAATTTTCAAAGGATATCAAAATAGATGTTTTATTTATATTGCTATAATATTTAAAACGCCTATTCACGAAACGTTAATATTAAACATTTTAAATTTTGCAAAACTAGACCGACAAGTTCATAAAATGAACATTTGTAGTATTTTTTGTTACGAAAGTCAATTTTTTCTATTTCTTGCTAAAAAAAATTGCTAAAGAGAGAGTACCCGGTTCACATATGGGTTAGGCAGCCAATTTTTTCACGCAGAAATATTTTATTTTCGTGGCATCGTATGAATCGTGGTTGCAGATTGCACTTCTGGTACAACCAGAGTGAAATGTGTACAAAATCGCAGCAGCTGCGAATCCAACGGACTGTATAGTCGCTTCCCAATTCATTTTCCGTTGGATTTTCCCTGGTCCCTTGCCCTATTCAGAAGGGATCGGGACAAACTGCAGGAAGATCTATTGGCGGAAAATGTAGGTAGCAGTGACTAAAACGATAAATCAATACTCAGGAAACAAAAGCATAATTAATCCTCGTTCATAGTTTGAGCCAGCTTCATCCGGAATAAAAATCCAATACTTTTACGTTATCTTTTTATTTAAAAAACTCTGAAACTTCAACTAAAAAAATTGTATCGTCAGTTAAAATACCGGTGAAACCGATTTGCAACAGATTTTTAGTTTACAGTGTTTCTTACAGGATTAAATAATTAATTCTATTAATCATGTTAGTAATACTCGTTTATGTTGTATATTAAAGGGCCATGTTGTTTAGATGCATCTTTTGTCGATACTTTATTTTACAAGTTAACAATATTTAAATGAATCAGAAATATTTGGTAAATTTTTCATTAATTATGTAAATTAGTTGATTCTAAAATGTATTGTAAGAAAAATTGTAATACAGATTTGATACGATGGTTAAAATCGTGTGCTCTGATAACTAGTACATAATAATTAGTAATAATAATTTGATACTAATTAAAAATAAAATCAGCAAATGTCGAAAAACACGATTCACTGAATTTGTAACAATTTAAATAAAAAACAAATTAACCGAGCGCTTGAATTTGCGATATGTGCCGACATATGTCATATGTATTTGTGATATATCAACAAATATGTATATCACAAGAATAAATATATATTAAAAAAAAATATTTGACAAGCAGCTAGTCAGAACAGTGAAAAAATTGTCAGAGCTTATCATATTTCATCGTTATCGTCAAGTAATAAAGGGAAGCAATAAGTTTTAAGACTCAGCAAGCATTTCCTGTAGATTCGACTGCTTTTGCACAGGCTAGAAGAGCCTTCGTAATATCCTGTGGCTAAGTTTCCTTTCCATACGTCTCTAAGGACGCCCCCATTAAACGGTGGACAGGGGTAATCGAATAGTTCTAAGCTACCGGAGGGTCAGAATAGGCGTTCTAAAATTGGGAGGGGTACATAGGGGAACACGAAAACCGGATGGCACGTTGAAATGTAGTCGACTACATTCTGAATATCCAATTCTTCATTTCTGAACATGATTTTTATTTCGATCGTAATATCACTTCCCTCCTCGTTAAATTCCTGGAGCGCTGCAACAAATTTAATATTTGCAAGGTGCAGAAATTTAATACTCCTCTAGAGAGAATATTTAATAACATACGCTATGGGACAAAACTCCTTATCAAAAACATTAAAGAGTAATTGTAACTAAAGAGAAATGAAGTATTTCTCGGAACTTAATGTTCGAAAATAATTTGTCTCCTTTCATCGTAGATTTCTAACTAATCAAGATAATAATTTATACGCAAGACAGCAGAGACAGTTCCGTTGTAGTTGGACCGTTCAAGTTATGACGCAAAACACCATTTGGAACAGGATGGTACCTTCGTCCAGCAGCGTAATTAAACATAATAAAGCCATTATTCTATTAATAAACCTGTAGTCGATCTCTTCCACTGAGTGCCAATTATGAGTTATATAATGTATTTCTAAGTAATTGATCGTTATTTACAAGTTCCATCCAACGATGCCGCTAAAGCTGGGCAGGTGAATAGAAGCAACATGGACGCAATTTCTTCTTTTTCCAACCTCTTACCTTGAGCACCCTGACCCTGGCCACATTGGCAGCTGTCTCACTCCACCCCTTTTGTAGGCATAGCACTGCTCTAACGTAAGAACGGATTTGTCTATCCCTGCACGGTTTGCAGTAGCTTCTATCAAAAATTCATCTCATCTTTTTTGTCGATACTCATTGCATTCTATAATAGAATGTTGCAACAGGATTTTTTAATTAGGAAACGGATGCTTTGATATTCTTATTTGTTTCAAAAAATGTAAAGAAATTTTGTAACTATTAAATGAAGTCGCAACCTGGACCTATGATATATTGAAAAAATTTAGTACAGAATAAAATTGAAGAAATTTTTAAACGTATAGCTTTGTCTCTCTCCTGAAAAGGGAGAGGACTTTACAAAGCTTGATTTTCTATATTCTTTAAGATTTTACATTTCGTACGACTGTAAACAGAGAAAGTTAAATTTTCTTACAAGATGGAGATCACTTTCATTACAAACGGTTCTTATAAAAATATTTGAATATCGTGGATTTGTTTAAGAAATCTGATACTCGTTTCTAAAATTACGTACTCATTTTCCCGGTTATATATTTTTCGAATGTAACTGTGACTAATGTGCAAGTCGCTCGAACCTATGACCGTTTAATGCATCGTTGCATTCTCATAGGTGTTCAAGGCTAAAGCGTATCGCAACGCCCGAAATCGAAGAATAATTCAACGGCGATAGTTTGCGAGCGTATGAATGCAAATCGAAAAGATACGAATCTACGCGCAGCATCATTCCCATCGAGGCTGTTTGAAAGAAACAAGAAAGAAGGTCCGATAGATTGTCGCAAGAATCTCAATATGCATGTGAACGACGGTGTAAGTTAGAGGAGCAAGGAACTCGTTAACGGTGGTACCATACGTCGAAAACACCCGGTAGATTCCTGCAGGAACCGAACGCGCAACGGCGCAAGAAAGAGCGAGGAAAACGGTGCGTCGACGAAACGGTGGGAGAAAGAGAGTACACACTGACACGCTGACGCGATGCACACGCACGATTGTACGCACACGCGTTTCTTGGTAGACGTACACGCATGCTCGTGTGCGTCCTCGCGCGAGCACGCTGTGTGCACGCGAAAACGAGCGAGCGAGCGAGCGAACGAACGCGTACACGCAGACAAGCACGTTGCCGGCTGCGAAAACCGGCGTGCAAAAATCGTCCAATCGGGAATAGAGGCGTGAGTCGGTGGGGTGAGCCACGTGGTGTATCCCGGACGAATCAGGGGCGAGGCGGTCGCGAATTTCGAGTCGGTTTCCCGCTCGGCGCTCAGGACTTCTAGTCTGCTAGAGCAAGATGGACAGTTAGAGGGAAAAAAAGAGGGAGAAAGTGCAACAAGCGCCTAGCAAGGAGGTACGGGACAGTCGTATGACTACTTAAAAAGGAGCGAGCAAGAGGGAAGTCAGGGTGGAAAAAAAGGGAGAAGAGGCGACGAGTTTGCATCGCGTTGCCCCCCAGGACACGCGAAAGAGGGAACGAGAGAGCGACGAAGGAGCAAACGGGGTAACGACGAAACGCGACGAGAAGGAGAAAGAGAAAGAAAAGGCCGAATGAGAGTGCCCCTCAGACGTTGTGTCGTGGTCTAGCCAAAGAGACAAGAGCCCGGTAGGAAGGTGCGTCGTGGTCGCAAACAGAGGAGAGAAGAGGAGAGAAAGAAAGAGAGGAGGAGTCGCTGGGCACACGGTGAATCGTCGAGAGAACGGTCAACTTCGCGTCCCTTAACCTTAAAAAAATCTCAAGAGTCGTTCCTGAAGAAGAGGCCAACGTAGTCGTGGAGTTCGTAGTCCGCCTGATCGGTCGTCGCACAACAGAGTCATCCTCGTCGGTCTGCAAAGATCGAACTTGGCTCCAGGGACATCCACTACAACCGGAAACGCACGCCAGGTTTGTGTACTACCGGTGCCGAGTCGACGTGACAGAGAGTCGTTGTACAATCTCGGAGCGAGCGGGAAATAGGCAGCCGTTCACGCAGAGGAAACGAAGAAAGGAGAAAACAAAAGATACTCGTATACAGGCAGGAACGCTTGGAAGATCCGTTCGAGATATTTACGAGAAAAGCCTCTTGTGTCCCGTTCGTTTTTGTTTTTTTTTCTGTTTGGGTGTGCCAGCGAGAAAATCACGCCGAGTATCGAGCGAGAAAGACGATCGTGTTCGCCAGGATATTCGGGGATCGAGTAAATCGACCGTAGAAGGAAAGATCCTGACAAAAGCGCGCTCTCGTGTTCGTTCCCATCTGCGTGACAAACAGGAGTCGTCCAACGTCGTGACCGTGGTCGTGGTCGTGGTTATCCGCGTGATTCGTCGTCGAGAAACCAGGAGTAAACGTGCGGTGCTCGTGTCGTCCGCGTCATCGAGTTCGTTCGCGATCTCAGTCGGTGAGGTCTCCCTTTCGTCTCGTGATCTCCTGGTGCGAAATATCGCTCGGTTTTTCGCGTGCTCGTGATCGTCCCAGCTGGTGGAAATCATCGCCAGCGATCGTTCCGTTCCGTTACGAGTCTCGCGCCATCGAGAGCAACGAGTTTTCCGAGCCACGTGACCGAGACCGTTAATCTCGAGGAAAACTGCCACCATAGCATTCAAGACCGAGCCAACCACCATGTCGAAGCTCTACGTGGGCAATCTGCCGTCGGACTGTAACGAGAGTGCCCTCAGACAACTGTTTCAGGATCATAATTTGTCGTGTACCACGATCCTGGTCAAACGAGGCGGCTACGCTTTCGTCGACTGCACCGATCAATCCGTAGCCGATCGTGCGATCGACAAGCTTAACGGTGAGTTCATGAATCAACGATCGATCAGATAACCGCTTGGATAGATCGCTTCGCTAAGCTTCTGTGTCACGTTTAGCCCGTATCGGCTGTTGCTACGCCGATATACCTTGTACAAAGATGCTTTTTACTAATGCTGATAATGTGTGCCCGCCGCTGCCGCTACTATTACGCCACAAGGCCTGCTGTCAGCGTTCCATCAACGAACGAAGGAGGAGAATCTTCGCGATGGGACACGCAATGGACCTAACGGACGCTTGATCGTTTAGCTAACGAAACGCTACGCTTTTAACGCTTTATGCAATATTGTACATTTGGCTGCAATCATTCGTTGCGATCGGCACGCACCAAAATTGTCACGGTTGCAATACCGATCGAAAGTCGAGAATCGTACGTGCCGATTGTAAACGCTTGTACATATATACATACGCTTTTTTTTTTCATTAGTTTGTAAGATATTGCAAGTAGAAATATAAAGTTTGGCACGCTTGTATATACGCTTTACACCATTTGCTGCCTTACGTTTCTCTCTTCCTGTACCTAGATCGAAAGATCGATTTTCTGTATATATATCTGCACCCCGAAGCTAAAGTATGTTATTAAATCACCCCTTTGAACTTTAGACCTCCTTATCTTATGGTATTGTATTAAAAGTTGAACGATCTATTCGGAGTAAACTTTTACCATCGGAAAGAATTTGTTATCGAAAATGTCATATTTCTTATAACACCGGACTTACGGTCTCAGGGTTCAGATATATAAACTTCGATTCTACGTATTTCCTCGATAACCTATATTTGTACAGTAAGAGGCAACTTCACGCTGTTATTCAATGAATCGATCGTCACTTATATTCCTTCGCGAAAGAACAATCGCGTTCTATCGTTGATCGTCCAATTTTCATGTAACCAGAAAAGATGTCATGAGAATAAAAAAAAGTGGCCTATCGATTCATTGGAACTATCGCGTATAAATATGTATGTGTATAACGGGAACAAAGGAACGTTTGTGAATGAAACGCCTTGAAACGAACAACCACTGGTCGTTGTCTATCGGTTTGAGAGTCCCTGGTCGCGACCTTGAAAATGCTTCCGCCGAAAAAGATTCATCTTTTCATTTTCATCGAATGACTTGCGTGGAAAGAATGTACCCTTCGATTGTTGACAACGTTTTAAATATTGCGGTATTTTCGTTCGGTTAGATAACCTCGTTAATCCGTAATCGTGCTAAGTATTCGTACGAGAATGAAGAGAAAAAAAGAAAGGTTGTTTCAGAAATTCCTCTTAATAACGGCGGGAGAGACTATACTCGTGTCGTGTGGAAAACTTATCCACGTGGTGCAGAGGCGCACGCATCAGCAAGATGGCGGAGCCGGTTATACCGGCAAGGTCACGCGTGTGGGTTTCGTCTTTGAGATAAGTTTCTGATAATCGCCCGTGTCGCTTCCAACGAACTGTCGTCGATCGATACGATTACTCCAGTGCTCGTTCGTAATAATAGTAATTTTTCGTATTGAAAAGAGAGAACGAATAAATAGGAATCGCGATATCATCGTTCTACCGATAACCGCGTTGTTAATCGAATTGTTTGGAATTCGATTACGGCGAGGACTGTCGACATTTTGATAACGTGTACAGTAATATGCAGTCTTGTAATATACAGTTTAAATCGATTTCGGTTCCTTTGATCCTCGTTTCTGACGACCATGTAAATATGTGCATAAACGCTTTGACGAATTATTTTCACGTTGTCTAATAATAACGATGTATTTGTAGAGTTAAACTTCTTTTGTAGGGAATAGTGATTGAGACAAATAACGTTCAGAAATTCTTCTAAATTTAAATAACAGAGTTTAGAGACCTTGGAGCTTCTTACCTCTGAAATTTCGAAAACTTGGAAAATTTAGAAACTCGAAAAGAATTTCAGATGTTCAAATTTTTTAGCTACAAAGCTTCGCACGTGTATTCTAATTAGAAAATATAAATAACTGGAAATATACGATCTGATTACATAAATAATAAAGTGATCACTCATACATAAGAACTAAATAAATGTTTCAACCTATCACCTATACAAACTTGTCAACTTGTATCCAATGATTGACAGGAAACATATTTATTTTGTGTTTACTTTTAACTCGTGTATATACGTTATATAATTTTACTTATTTATTCGACAATCAAAATGTACATATACCTATCGTTTGACTGTGATCGTTTTCTACTTTACATTTTCTAGCTAATTAGCAACACCTTACAACTAATTAACATGAGTATAAGTAACCAAAATCGTTTTTAAACGTTTTAGAAACTCATTTCAGAATCAATTTTCTTCTCTTTTACAGTGGTATAGCTATTAAAAATAATATTCTGTTTCATTATAACCTTAAATGGTAGGAATAGTAGTGCATATTCGATAACGCTTCCCAAAGAAAAATGGCGGTATAAGGAGGTCCTACTGGTACACATAAAAATTTTCAAGAGTCTAATAAGCAGATATTTAAATTAAAATTGCCTTGGGAGAAAGCATACAATTCCTAATTATTCAATGAAAACAAGCAAATTAATTTTAATTAAATTCTTTGCAAATTTTAATTGGATCTTTATTTTAAAGAACTTCCGACATCAACATCATATACGACTATTCGATAATTAAAAAATAAAATGTACATAAAAGTCACGGTTAAAAATTTGTACCCCTTTGCTCCAAGTAATTTGCGACACCGTGATGTCTTCAACTATTAGAACTCGAAATTTGGATTAATAATATTCCTCGCTATCGAACAAGTTAAAGCAGAAGTTGTATTCGTTATCAGTCGTATTTACCGATGTTCCAACATTTCAATTCGTTCTTCACGAAATTAATTTTGTACGTAAAACGTTATTACGCTAAGCAAATCCTGACCCTACGTACTGAATTACATCCTCGCCCGGAGATGTTAGATCGATACCTCGGCCAGAGACGACCCATGCCAGCATGTTGGCGATTCTCCCGCCTAAAAAACATGGTCAAGGTCGCGTCTGTACGCGTGACGTATGGTTTCCCACTAGCTCCATGTCGAGGTTAAAATTTACGTCTACTTCGTCTCGGCTTGGCCGTCGAAATCGGTTAGTCACACTCGTCATACGCGACACTGCTATATTAAATCGAGTAAATTCGGAACATAAATTTCTTTAATGACTTTATAACTGCTGTACTCGTATCGATGTGTGTCGACATGGACTGCAAGTGAAGTCTCGCTATATGGCCGTTCGGATGAGGCAGGGAAACAGTTGTGATGAGGGTTCTATATGGTGATTAACACCCTGTCACCAATCGTTCGATTATTTCTGAATTCGCAATTTTGACAATTTTAAAATTTCCAGATTCGAAAAAGTTCACAATTTTTCTATTTATAAATTTAGCGAGTCTAAATTTCTGGAGTCGAAGTTTGAAATGTCCAGATTTGTAAATTTGACAACTTCTAAATCTCTGAATTTGGCAATACTTCGATTATGTAGGTGCACCACAAGTGTCCCGATACGAAGGGGAATATCATGAACAAAAGGAAGCCGTATCGCCAGACTATATTATAGACATATCAATCGATACATTTACAGTCCTAACACTACATCGTTTCATTAGCCAGAACATTAAAATATGGGATTCAGAATTAGAAATTGTATTACATATAATGACGAACTACCATTAATGTGGCTGAATAATAAATGCAAAATGAGATAATAATACAAAAGGGGGAGGAAAAGAAATAGTATTCATTTTTCTATCCGGAGAACCTCAATTTAGCTGACAGCCGCTAACAAGACTACTTAATGCATGTAATTGCAGACGGATTCGTGTGGAAAGACCGCAGACTGTCGTTCGTGACGATCCCTCAACCTGTCGGATGCCAATCGACTAGTAATTGACTGTCAATTCACTTCCTGAGTCTGTAAATTTCGAAAATTCCCTACTAAATCTTCTACTTAGTTTTCTAAGTTGCAAAATTTAAAAACATGTAATTCCTACACTCTCCCCAATTTAAAAATGAAATACGTCTAAACTCGTGAACTTCTGAACGTTTAAATTAGGAAATCTACAATATCTCCTAAATTAAAAAACTCGAAAATGAAAAATTAAATGAAATTAGAAAGATGAAAATTAAAATTTAAAATCAGAAATAGTCAAGTCCCTAAATTCCCAAATGTATATATTGGTAAATTAAGCAATAATTTTGTACCAAAGAATCGGAAGGTATGCGAGCAGTTAAAAAATGTGGACAGGCACGCAAAATGTAGCAAAAGAATGGGCAAAGAGAACGGTCGCGTCGGCTTGCTTAGAAGCCGGGTTGCAAGAAAGAGGAACGGTAGGAACATTGGAACGATTCATAGGGAATAGTCCTCTCCCTCTATTTCGTTAGCAATACAGAAGGCTCAGTCGTTGCTCCTGCAGCTCTGGTACATATGTATATGGGGCTGAACCTTGGATACAATGCCGTGTGCGGAGAACGTTACCGTCAAGTACAGAACTAGTTTGGTGGGTTGTGTTACGTTTTAGACCAAACTAAGGCTAGTCGCGGTTAAACTACATCCAACTACAAGCTCCGACATTAATTCAGTGATTTAAGTTTGCCCGCAAAAATCTTGCCTCCTATCTGTCCCTTACGAAATTTCAAATTAGGTTTATTATTATTTTTCTGGGGTTGTAGAAATGTACTTAGGGAAAATATAGGACGGAAACGATTTTTGGTTAGATATCAGTTGAGTATGATTTTTGAAAATTTCAAATTAGGTTTATTGTTATTTTTCTGGGGTTGTAGAAATTTACTTAGGGAAAATATAGGACGGAAACGATTTTTGGTTAGATATGAGTTGAGTATGATTTTTGAAAATTTCAAATTAGGCTTATTGTTATTTTTCTGGGGTTGTAGAAATGTATTTAGGGAAAATATAGGACGGAAACGATTTTTGGTTTGATATCAGTTGAGTATGATTTTTGAAAATTTTGAAATTTAGGAAGTTGGATATTTGGTAAATTAGCAAATTGGGGAGTTAGAACTTTGGCTATTTGGAAATTTAGAGAATTGAGAACTCAGAAATTTGGGGATTTAGGAATTTAGGTGCTTGCAAATATTTAGAACCCTAGAAATTGAATAAATCATAGATTTCGCAATCTGAATATTTGTTAAATTAGAATTTAGAATTCTGAGAATGTACAAACTTAGAAACTAGAGGTCCAACTTAAAAATGTGAAAAATCAAGATTCCAAAATTTAGAAATTTGTCAATTCACTTTAAAATTTGATAATTCAATTTGAAAATTTGTAACTTAGAAATTTGAGAACTTAATAATTCAACATAATAATTTATTATCATACGGATTCCAGTAGATGCCTCCGAAACGTCGCTGTAAGAGTTAGACGCTAAATAAGTTTGATGATAAGGTGCATAGTGACACAACCACCCGAAAAGAAAAATGGCGAATAAAATGTTCCATTAACGCATCATCGGTCCTTAATTGGTTCGAAGGCATTCCAGGAACTGTTCGAATCAGCCTGGTATTTTTAATCGCGATTTCGCAGTTGTCCATGGCTCGGTCTGCTTGATTTGTCGCGTGCCTGCTACGAGACCACCACCTGCCCTCCGCAAAAAAAAGTTACCTGTTAACAGTGCACCGGTAACCGACACTCGTGGAACTTTACGATTCGGTTTCGCTTTAACCGCAACGGAACACTCTCTGGTCAACAACAATATCGATCTAATTCGAAGAAAAAGTTATTCTCCATGTTCGATCTCATTACGATAACGAACGTTTCTCTAGATCGTGTGAAATGTTATTACTACTGTTATCCGCTTCGAAATCTTATCGATCTACACCGGGGAAGCGCCGCGGATGCGTACAGGGTACGCGTGTAACAAAAACGATTCCAGTTAATTACATCACGCGGGTACTTCGTGTAAATGAAAATCGTTCGGATAAACTTTACGCTAATGCCACATCACCCACGACCCGTGCAGCTGGCAAAGCTATATTCGATTATTTGCAGTTTCTTATCGAACTTCTAGATTCGCACATCTGAATGTCCGTAACCTTTCTAAGATTAAATCTTTCATTCGAAAAACTTCGATTCGAATTTGAAAATGAACCCTCGCGAACGGTGTTTACTCAAGTTTTCATGGCAACCCATTCAGCGAGGGAAAGTAAAAGATAAAACTTTGAGCCAGTGTTATCTAGTTCTACCGATATCCAAAATTTGATACGAGTAGAACTTGTCGAAAACACGATATTCCGATGTACCTAGGTAATTAAAACTATAGAGACACGCACCTAAAAAGTACAGTATGAGAATTTAGGAAGAAGGAAATCTAGACCTCTAAAATTAGATTAGTTCCAGTGCTAAGATTGTTATTGACAAAGTTTATTCAAATTGAAGCATTTTCTGCAAAAGATCGGTTGCTGATCTGGACAGACATAAAAAGAGAAATAAATATACCGATCGAATTGAGTAACCTCCTTTTCGAAGTCTGCTCCTCTTGTAAGACTGCTTGCGCGGCTGCAAAGAGGTGGTGCTATCTTTAGAGCGACGAAAAGAGGGTGTGCGATGTCTCTTCTCGTTTTCTTTTTTCTCTAGCCGTTCGCTTTCATTAACTGAACGAGTCTTTCGGACCAGGAGCGAGAAATCCATTGTGAGACACCAACGTAGTCGTTACTACGAAATGAATGAAACGTTTCTCGTGCTCGTGTTACTCAATCGAATCTCCGGACATTTTAATTGCGTCTCGGTCAACGATAAAATCCTCTTGTTACGATGGTACGCTGTTAGTTTTTTTCCTTTCTTTCGCGTTTTAATCGGCAAATGAACACTTGTTCCCGTGTTTCAAGACATTTCTATACGGATCAATTCCTGCGAATTACACTGGAATACTCGGATTAACCACGCGACCCGTCTATGATGACGTACAAAAATTATGTAACCGAACTTTTTAAAATATGCACGGGAATTTAGATATTTCAGATCTCTTTTCATTTTCAAAGACTCGTTCATTTTCAAATTTAGTAATCTTCAAACGTAGACATTTCTTCATTTTCAAATTCTTGGATGTAAAAATTTGGAACTTTTCGAATTTTTCTTTTAAATAATTTCTGCATTTGCAAATATTTTCGTTTAGGTATTTACTAATTTCAAGTCTAATTTTTACATCCAGGAACTTACATATTTTTTAACTTAAAAATCTCCAGTTTTATAAGGGTATAAATTTTGATTCTAAAATGTACAAACTTCAAAATATAAATAGTGCATTGTTGATAATATATGTCATAATAAATGCATTAACCCATTGATGAATTAAAACTGATTTTTCGAAAGCAAAAATTTTGCAAAACGAGATTAAAGAACACTTCTACGCGTAGAATCCCCGTACGACGAGTTGTGTGTCTATGTGTGCATAATGGTTATCAAAGTTAAAAAGAAGATGAAATCGAATCACGAGTAGAAGGCGTGTAATTCATTTTTAGAGCAAGATCGCAATCGTGAGAGTCACGTCATTCCGTACAAAAGCGATAGAAATTAATGGAAATCGAACGAAATCGAATCGTTTAAGAGAAGTGATAACGTCGCGATATGTAACCGCGTGAAATGATTCGAAAGAGCAGCTTCTATTTCGAGTGTTTCTATATTGGCTTCGTCAGCAATTCACTATTTCCTCCGTTGCTCTCCCACGCGGCGACCTTTTTTTTCTCCCTCTCTTTCTAATTTACATTGTCTTCGTCTTTCGTGGCCTCTGTTCAAGTCGAGGAACCTTTGAAGACACGTGTTTGTTTTAGATACACGGCCGTTGACTTGCCAGGCCAAGTAACCGTGTTATATACCGCTCGGCTACTTCTATATCCTCGACGCTACAGTTTCGGAGCGGAAATCTTTCCTGCCTCTACGAGCCGCGTTTTTTAACTAACCTCGCTTTCGAAATGAAATATCTACTGTAGAAACTTTTAACTGAATAAACATCGATTAACAATGTTTTAAACATTTAATTAAATTATTAAGGAAATTATACGCGTTATCATTTCAAGGCTAACATAAGACTGACAGAAAATTTATTCACTCTGCTCACGCTTCAAAGAATATCTACAATCATTAGCGTGTAAAACATTTTCTAGCAGTTGTCTCAGCAATGGAATCTTCTTCGTGAATGGTACACATGTTTCCAGTTGCTTAGCGCGCGATATAACTTTCATTGAGCTCTTTATAACATATGATGTTCATATTAATCACCTTGATACCGCACAGTTTGTAATTTCTAACGAAAAGATTGATAAAAAGAAAATGTTTGACGTGTTGCGATCTTTTAAACATTACGAACACAAAATCAATTTGTGAATAATCAATGTTACTCTTGTAAACTGATTTACGTAAAAAACAATACTTGATGATCGAGTGTTGTTTCAAAAAGAATTTTATGAAAAAAGCATTATATGAAAAATAACTGTGTTTAAACAATCACTTTATAATACATCCATGTTAAATATACGTAGGTTAAAAATATATCGAAGTCACTTCGAAGTCGCTTTTCACTCGTCTGGTATTTTTCTAATGGAAAAGTATCTGCGCTCTTCTTTATCGTATCCTATCGTTATCAACACCGTTTTTCTATGAGATAGTGTCTCCCTGATCCTCTCTTACGTAATTTCTATTTTTAACGGATAGCCCAGTGTGTCACGCGGGCGTATTGCTTCGTATCAACCAACTGTATATCCGTGACGAAGGGTTACTATTTCCGAGAAATTACCAGAAATAAGAGAAAATGATTAACTTATCGTTACTTTCCGTCCGCGCAATGTCATTTAGACATCCAACACTTTGGACGATTTATTCTGTGTTTATTCCGTTTAGTAATCTATCATATCTTTGATTGATCGAATTATCAGTAACATTTAAAAATAATATTAAATACATTTAGGTGTAGTATATACTACATATTAGACTTGCATACATATTAGATATTCGTTAAAAGGAGAGAACAATTCTTTTTGTCCTATTATGAAAATATGCCTCGTTACAAGAATAATAGTTTGGTACAGAGAATATAAATGGTAGTGTCATTTATACATTTAACAATAAGTATGAGTCTTATCATATCATAAACATCTACGAATCAATTTAATGTACATACAATATTAAGCCGTAGTATTTAAATATGGTCACACGATCACAGGTGTTGGACCACCATGTATAACCGCAGTTACCCAAAATTACCGATGTTACACAAGGATAATATTCGCCAGAAAGAATCAGTCACTCGAAGATGTGCAGTAAATCTGGTTGCGAAGGGCCGAAAAAACGCATCTTGCGTCCGATAAATAACCGGTGAAACGATTTCTGTACTTTCCCTTCCCTCCTTATTATACCACAGCGGAGATCTTTATGACAGTACGGTGAAAAAAGAGAAAGAGACGAGCAACGTCCGCCAGTTGTGGCGGCAACGAATCTGCTTGGCCCCACGTGCGCGTAATTGTCAGGTACGAAGAAAGAAACCCGAATCTTTCGACAGGTGTCAATGAACCGGACAACGACGTATCCATCGAAGGATAACCGAGAAAGACAGAAGGAAAGGAAGATCGATGAATAGAGAGAGATAAATAGAGGAGAAGCACGGACACCTCGTTCGCACCTGCCTCTATCATATACTAAACGGAGCTCACGGTGATTTCGCATTTCGTCAACGCTACTTTGCAAAACTAATTTCCTTCCGCGAACTGAGTTGTTGTCTTGCGGTTGATATGTTCGTAATGAATATTACGGAGCAACAACATCATTACTTTGTTGATACCTTCATGAAGAATGTAGACATAGTCAGAATGTAGACATGACCAGAATGTGGACGTCAGGGTACAGACACAGCCAAGATACTGATAGATGTAGTCAGATTGTGGATATAGAATGTGATCATAGTCAAAATATTGATAGACACAGAATGTGGACATAGTCGAAATATAGATAGACATAGTCAGATTGTGGACATTGTTAGAATGTGGACATAGTCAGAATATAGACATAGTCAAAATATAGCTAGACATAGAATGTGGACATAGTCAGAATGTAGATATGGTCAGAATGTAGACGTCAGGGTATAAACACAACCAAGATACTGATAGATGTAGTCAGATTGTGGATATAGTATGTGATCATAGTCAAAATATAGATAGACATAGTCAGATTGTGGGTATTGTTAGAATGTGGACATAGTCAGAATATAGACATAGTCAAAATATAGCTAGACATAGAATGTGGACATAGTCAGAATGTAGATATAGTCAGAGTATGAACATAGTCAGAATATAGACGTAATGACAATACAGACGAAGAACATAGTCATGAATAGACATAGTTAGAACACAGACATAGTCAAAATATGGACATAATCAGACTATAGACAAACATAGTCGAATTTTTGAGCCATGCACAGGTAAACAAATTTGTTCCCTCGTATCTGTTTACCTATCGTGTATCCAAAGTTAATCAAGTTAATCACAGTTTCATTGAGATGAACTTCATGTATTCAGAGGAAGCTGAGACCTAAACAATGAATTTAGTTCTTCGAACTAAATGTAACTTTTGAATAAATCTAAAGGTTAGTAAACGTATCCTTAATGATATAAAGAAAGATTTTCCTGGAGCAATGGCGAGCGCTCGAATACGCTTACAGTTTCGATAGGCAAAAAAGAAACGCGCCAATGGAAACGAGGAGAAGAAGCATAAGGGAAGAGCGAAGTAACAGAAGGAATCCACCAGGGTCTCTCCGTTCGTTCGTAGATTAAATCACTCGGTCACTTTTCTTTCGAGGAGCCGACCGGGACAAAGGGCGGCGTTTCTCGGAACGAGACTCGCTCCGAGACTTGAGAATTAAAATAATATCCGCTCGTTCGGAGATTAATGGCGCCATGCCGATGCAATTTTTCTACGATAAGTTAACCCGTGCTTCCCTCTAATTCTCCGTTCGATGTTTCTCTTTGCAACTTTAATAATGCAACCGCGTATCTGCCTTCCATCATTTTCCACGAGATCGATCGATCCTTCATTTTTGCTCCGCCGAGGAGAATGCATGACTCTCTGGGATACGTTGGACCCGACGATTTAAGTTTTTCTAATGAGGAACACGAGACAAGCGATGTATACTAATTTTGTTCACGTGCGACGTTACAAAAATATTTGATGGATTTACTTTTTGAGAACGGTGGACGTTTGAAAGATGACAAGCTCGAAGTTTTGTAACTCTTCATACATTTTTCTGATTTTGGAACTTCGAGATTGCGACTGGGGTTGAAGTCGAGATCGAAACGTTTATATTCTTGTATTTTGATACTTTTGAATTTTTCAAATTAATGAACGAGTTCTTGTAAATTTTATGAACATCGGAATTGGGGGATTTCAACAGAATCGAATATCATGCTGTTTTATCGCGTATTCTATTAATTAATGAGCTCCGCGTTGAGATAACGGCGCGAAATTCGTGTGTATTAAACGCGACGCATTTGTAACGTTGTCGATGAAGCGGATAACACGCGAAGCAACATACGCGTCCTCGAAAACTCGATTTACTATGTTAAGATAGAGTCGTCCGATGATACCGGCGTGTGTACGTGTTTTCATCTTATTAGCACGGGAATTCGTGAAACAGCTCGCTGGAACGTTATACAAACTCGAAACTCTGAACTTTGCTCGCTAATAGATAAAAGTTGTTATCGTGAATGGCGTGCTCCGACGTGTAATTTTATTAATCTACACTACAAATAACCGGGCGACGTCTACGAGTCGCGATGGCTTACGTGTTAACTTGTAAATACACGACTATCGAAAGCGAACCAATTAATCGTATAAATTACACGTAATTCGATACACTGATTACCTTGTAAATGCACGTATCGATAATCCAATTAACAATCGTGTAAGCAAGTCATATTTCACTGGTTTACTCGTAAATACAAGAGTATTCGAAACAATTTAATAATCGGAATAATAATCGCATTACAGGAGATACACCAGCTTGTAAGAATATTGAAAAACAATGTAATTAATAATTGAATTAATCGAACGAGATACACCTCGGATAAAACGTAAGGACGTTTAATTTTCGTTAACACGTTGATAAAATGCTATCGGTCTCTTACGATCTACTATGTGATGCAATCGTCGCTTCATTGATCGCTAAAAATTGTAAGTTGAACCCGGTCGTACGAACGTAATATTTTACGTTTCGATAAGATATGGCGACTGGGAGTACTACATTATTCAACTGTTGGCTACCCCCAAGTTTCTGAGCAGCAAATGATTTTATTTTATAAGAACCAGTGGCTGCAAGACTTTAAGGGTGTAGAGAGATAAACATCTAGGAATCTAGGGACATAAGAATATAGAGTTACAAGTGTAGCGAGGATATAGGGATTTAGAAGTACAGCGGTATGGAAATATAGAAATATCAGAATGTAGAGATTTAGGGATATAGGGATTTAGCGATATAAAGATCGGTGAATACCTGAAGAAGTGGACCATAGATTTAGACTACAATATGGTGCATATGCTGGTATAGATTTAAAAATGTAGGTATATAGGGATCTAAAGAATAGTATTGAGGTTTGAATTATATAGAAATCTGGAGATCCTGAAGTACATGTGATCTGAAAGTATAGAAATCTGAAAATATAAGGACGTAGAATAGAAATTGCAAAATAGATGTAGAAGTACAGAGACCGGGGGTATAAATGAATCTACCAATGATGTAATATAAAAATGTCAAGGTATAGAAATTTAGGAATACACATGTCCAAATTTCGAAACGGAGCGATACAGGGATGATCGTCTCCGAGTAGCCTAAGAATTTCGAAATACAAGTCCCGAAATAGCAAATGTCTACAACGTAGAGTAAAATAACCGTTTAAGGCCGAGATTTTGGGTTTGCCGCGCTTTCTACGGATTCTCGAGTCAGGACCTATCTTAACGTGCGTGGGCCCATTCGCTTCATTCGGCAAACTAACCTACCCGTCTAAGTAATCCATTGTGCTTCTGGTGCTCTCTTTGTGTGGCCGGTCTCACGCTGAGAGCGCGGCACAAGGGTGTGCGACAAGGAGACGAGAAACGAGAGAGTTTGGCGGGAAAAAGAGCGACCGAGGAGGCGAACAGGATGAAGAAAGAGGGTGGAACCGAGGACGAACGAGAGAGAGAAAGAGAAAGAAATATGCCACAAGGCCAACCGAGTCTGAAGCAATTTTTGCTTTACTCTTTTGCCAGGCCGAAAACGAGCGTAGCTCCGACCGACTAACTGCTCCAATTTTATTTACCGCGCCGCGTTAAGCTCTGTCGATATCTCCACCGTATTTCCTCGCCACGTGCGACAATTTCCACACACGCACGCGAGTCTTTCTTTTTTACGCTTCTAATATATTTTTCAGCCTCTTTTATTTATCGCGAAAATGAGCGGTAAGATATCGTGTCTTCGACCGATGTTTCTCTCGGTTTAGTAACGAGGAAATATCTGACGTGCTATTAATGGATACACGAGGTACGAATTGTCGCCCGTTTCTTCGGAAGAAATACCTCTGACTCGGACCGTTTCGTCGTACGGCTTTCAGGCTTCCGCTTTCTTATACCGATACGAAATTGAGATTAATACGAGGCCATCGTGCATCGTACGCTTAATTATACTCCATTAGAAAGGGTAACCAGTCACGTATGGCAGATTATCTAACATCTATCCACGTCTTCATCAACGACGACAGAACCTTCTTTCTTTTTCCCTTCGGACGAGAGTATTACTTTTTAGTTAATGTGGCCTATCATTTTTCTTAGCGTTTCTTAGAATATTTTCAAATAGCTCCACGGGAATCGAATCGAATTCGTCGAGGAGTCGAATTGATGATCTTAGAGAGTACTACTCCGAGTTGTATTCGGATTCTGATTATTATTAATAACTCTGCCGTTGGTACAAGGCAAACAATCTCTGTACTACCAAAATATGTACTACTCCGAGTTATTACTCGGATTTTAATTATTATCTGTAACGCTGTCGTTGGTGCAAGCCAAGCAATCTCAAATTTAGAAACTTAGAAATTATAGAGATCTTTAAACTCGTGAATTTTCAAATATTCTCAAGTTTAGATATTTCAGAAGCTTTTGCAAATTTTTTAAATATAATATTTTCGATATTAGAAATGCTTAAATTCACGAATTTATAAACTTTGAAGTTTACAAATTTGTTGAATGATATTGGAAGGAATGGTTCCAGGAAGCCATCTTTCCGAATAAGGTCAAGTTTACGATGTGATCGTTGGAGTCGCTAACGCTGGTTACAGGAGCAAACAAGATAGCAAGATCTTTCTCGCAATTGGGTACTAGGGTTAGCTATTCTACCAATGTAAACCTGCCCAAAGGTTAACTCTCCCAGCAAATGGTTTTTTGATCAACGATGAACGTTTATTATGAAAAACATCTGTTTGTATTTGTCTATTTATATTTTTAAACTACATTTAATACAATAATTTTAATTGTCCTCCCGTTATAATTATTTTTATTTATCGATTGAAATAAGGGAATCATATTTGTACAAATTCAGACCTTCAATGAATTTGAACAAATTTATTAATTCGTTATAAATATAAATTAATTAAATTTGTATTCGTATTTATGTAACGACGGTCAACTTGTAGATGAAGATATAAAGTTGGTTAATGTAGAGAAAAGTGACATTAAACGTATTTAAAACGTTCGAATGTTTTTCGCTCTCTTTTCTGTTATTATATCTGAACGTAAGACAGGGATAAGATACAAACAAATTCTACTGCAACTTAAAGTTTGGTATAGGTTTATTCGAGTATCATTGATTTGTAATGGCGGCACATGATAAGGAGTGATTAATTTGATCTCAACTGTTTAATTCTGAAATGGAAGGGTTTCGAATATCATCGGAAACTAGAAAAAATTGTATTACTACTCTAAAATTTGCAAATGGACAAAATTTGATATAGGTACAATTAGTAATGGTACATAAGGATGAAAGTAGGAAAATCTCAACTGTTTAATTTTGGAGCGAAAGAGATCTAAGTACAGGTTTATTCAAATATCGTCTAATGTACTAGAACAAAATTGTATTACAACTCCATAATTTGCAAATGGACAAAATTTGATATAGGTACAATTAGTAATGGTACATAAGGATGAAAGTAGGAAAATCTCAACTGTTTAATTTTGGAGCGAAAGAGATCTAAGTACAGGTTTATTCAAATATCGTCTAATGTACTAGAACAAAATTGTATTACAACTCCATAATTTGCGAATGGATAAATTTTGATATACACTACCGTCCATAAGTATCCGGACACTTGGTTTCGTCACATAAAACACAGTTGAACTTTGTGCGAAAGGTATTTAGGGTTATCATATCATTTGTAATAATTATTATTATCTTTTTTGAGGTGTCATAACGTAATAGAATTAATTTTTAAGTACAAATTATACAATGAAAGTGTGAAAGTAAAATTCATGTCCAGAAGTACAAAGTCCAAATTTGTGAATCCAATGAAACGCTTTCGATTTTAAAAAAAATTTTAATTTCTACTGTGTTTCATTTCTATGGTGCAGAACGTATTCAGAGGGTTCTTCGATATGTTTCAAGCGTTTGTAAACTGTTGGTAGATGTTTAGGTTCCCTCAATGGAGATAAGAATGGAGGTAACGCAATGCACTCGACAGTTTCGGTTTAGTTCGTCTGTAGCTTCTTTTCCATCGAGATATGAGTTCCAAACGAGAATTATCAATCGAAAAACGATCCAGTATTCTGACCTTCGCAGAAAAAACAATCGATTTTAGTTACTGTTGCAGATACTTGAATAACTTTCATGCAACGCGAATGCATATTTCGCTTGTGTCCGGATACTTATGGACGGTAGTGTAGGTACAGTATCGATTAGTAATGGCACATAAGAATGAAAGTAGGAAAATATATCTGAACTGTTTAATTTTGGAATATCATCGAATGTACTTGAAATATTATAGCAAATATCATCGAATGTATCAGAAAAAAATTGTATTACAACTTCATAATTTGGGAATGTAATCAAGCAACCTAGATCAAATCGAAAACGTTACGATTCTAATCGTAGATCGTGCATAGAAGTTTGTCCCGTGGATACGTGCGATTTTGACCCGTGACACACGATTCAAAACGATTTCCGTGGGACAGAACTAGCGAGTTGTAACTCAATAGTAATTTATGTACCTAGCCGTGGCAACCGCCGTGTCCAAGGCATCGGTATTCAGCATTGGCCTGGAATGCGCAACAGGAACCTGTTCTCATTCCCATTCCCATTCCCGCTCAGCGCTACCCAAATATTTTATTACTTCCCCGTGGAGCCGGTGCTCTCTCCTTCTCTTTCTCTCCTTCGCTCTACCCCTCTTTATCTCTACCTATCTTCCCTCTTCTGCCCTCTCTCCCTTCCTGTTTCACAAGCGCAAGAAACTCTTCGCTGTTATGTCATCCTGTAAGGCTCGCCTTATCGTTGTAACAATATTTCTTAACATTACAGTTACATTTGTCCAGCTCTCGAAAACTCGTACGAAAATCCTCGTCCCCATGATCCACGCGATTTCTGACGAACTTTCCAGCCGTTGCGATATAAAATACAGTGTCGTACACCAGCTATCGGGTCGTAAAAGAATTTTAAACTTTCATTCTGTATGGAGGACGATTTTCATGAGTTTTTGCTCGCATATTAGTTGCATATTTTTTTTTTTATTCGAAAAATACTTTTATGAACTCCAGAGTAACGAAATTTTTTGACAAACAATTTATTTTTGGGAACATATCTGATGCATTGTTGCTTCGATGTAACTATGTGAATATAGTTACAATGTTTATATTATCTGTCGATTGTACAACATTGGAGGAGAAGAAATTTTGATAATAATTTCGTTAGTCTTTTTTTTATTTATGTTTGATAAAATACAGAAATTTCGTAGTATATTGTTTGATGTACGCAAAGAATGGAAAGAATAAAATTAAAGAATTTTTAACATTTAAAAAATTTTTTAAATTAAACGCATTTAAGATTTTATGAATCATGGATTACATACAAAAATCTCTTCGTATACATTCAATAGAGAAGTTCGTAATATCGATTTGCTGGAGCTGATTAAAATCTGAGGACATTTGAGGTGATTTCCTCATAAGAATATAATGACAAAAATTACAATGAAAAGTGAGACAAGCACATTTATTCTAATATTAGTCATTCAAAAAGAAGGTTCATAATTTTCATATGTGAAAGAGACATGAACAACGGTTCAGTTAAAAGAAATATTTAGAAAACTACGAAATTTTCACCTAGGTTTCATCTGGGTGTAGGCAAGAGGGTTACATAATCCTAAAAGAAAAAGTGCAATTGTTCTGGCACTTATGGTCGGTAGTACATGCACGTTGGCTAGTGCATCGAAGAACCGTTTCGGAGCACGTATCAAGTAGCGAGATAACGAAAAATGCTGCACCAGCGACTGGGATGTTAAGTTTACGTTACCTTGGTCGGTGAAGCTATCAGATATCGAAGTGGTGGGTCTTTTATTAATAACGCGTAACGTTATAAATAAACGTTGATAACCGATAGACTCGTTCAAGATTATTCTTATAATCCGAAATTGGGCCGGTGATTACGGAACCGCTGTTAACAATGTTCCTTACGAAAATTTACCTTCTTGTTTTATATCATATTTTCTATATTTCAATATTGTGAACAAAATTGTTGGAATACCGGCAAAATATGAATCGTAGTTTCGTATTATTTCTATTAGACAGGAACCTATAACATGATCATGTACTTCAACTAGTTCATCTTTAGTCTAGTCTTTAGAGTTTTATTTAAAATTATTATACAAAAAAGCGATCAGACTAATAAACAGTCTGCAGTGGCTAAAGCGTAGTATATTTGTTACTACAATTTATCTGCATGGCTGAACTATACTTTGAAATTCGAAAAGTTAACTATTTCGTTTAATCTCTTTAGATTGTGTTCATTTTCCCAAATTTCTGGTTTATTTCTTTTATCTCTTAAGTGACAATTAAGCGCTTCGATAATAAATAATTCATCCGTGCGTGTCACGATCTGAATTCATGAAATTAAGACTTATATTTCAGAATTTTTCTCATTGAATTTAGATCGCAAAGAAGTTGATAATTTTGTATACCCCCAAATAAAATGAATTCATTTGATGAAGCAGATGTGAAAATTCCGCGATCTAAGAACGAACCGTGTCGAAAACCGTTCGACCGTTTCACCGTCAAGCAAAAATTGACGAGATTTTGAGTTAGGAACCGGTAAAACGTATCAAGAAAGAGGGACAAAGAGACGTAGCGGAATGAAAAGGGAAGGTATACGGGAGTTGGAGGAAGAGAGAGAAAGAGAATGAATATATATTAGGTGGGTTGCTGCGACGACCTCCGGATAGCTCTCCTAAGCTCGCTCTCTCGCTCGTCGAGGCTCACCTACCTGGCAGTTTTCGTTGTAGGTAACAGGAGGGTAGATGGTGGGACGTAAAGGGAGGAGGGAGGGAGGAGGTAGGAGCACTAAGGAGACCTTGAAGGCTTGCTAGCCGGGTGCCGGCTAGTACTGACCCACTATAAAGGCACTTGCTATCCTGCTCGTTCAACAGGACAATCTACTATTACCTTCTCCCTCGGGAGAGCCTGCTAACCTACTCTCTTGCCCACATACACCGACTCGATCCGCAAACCCGCTTCTTCTCTAGACCCTGCTGGCTATGCTTAGCTCAAACATCTTTCTTTCCTTGTCACGCTCGTTTCTGTCACTTTTCTACGTTCCCTTTTTATCTCTCTCGGTTTCCCTTTTCCATCTCGTTCGCTCTTTCTCTTTGTCGTCCCTCGTACGCTGTCTCATTTCCACTCCCTTCTTTTCTGCTCCCTTCTAATACCACCACTGCCACACCCCTCGTACTACCGCTATTTCACTTCCTCTCATTCACTCTATCCCCCCTTTTTTTCTTCTAGTTGCTGCTTTCTCTCTCTCTCCCTTGGACCTACTCCCTCGTGCGCACGTTGCACCAACACGATGGCACAGAGCGCGCAACACATAGACAACGAACCCCCAAAAATCTGTGTGTGACTGGGTAAAAACGCGCGTACCCTCTCGCGTGTACGTACACCAGTGGTTGTCGAGTCTGTCCGTCTCTGTTGTATGCACGAATTTCACCGGTGCTTAGAAAGAAGGAGAAGAGGCTCGAGCGCGTAACGTGTGCGTGTGTTTGTAGGGAGTACCACCTAGCATAGCAACTGCTGTTTCTGCATTTCTTAGCAGCGCGCCCCATGCGAGATGCCAGTATATTTTAGCCGTGTAACGGGTGTCCCGTTTTTACCGAACATGTAGCCACGGATTTCTTGCCTTAACCCTACAACGATAACGCGATATCGATAGCCAACGTTTAACTTATCGATAACCCGCCGTATCTGTACTACCGGATACACCACGAACCGCTTATTTTTGTCCCTACATGCTGTAAAGCTTACAAGAATTAAACTTCGCCGTGTATCTTAATCTGTAATAGATCATACAAGCTACCTGGTTGAAACTTTTATTTTTCTATACAATTTCTATCGAAATCTATGAAACATAGATATAACTTAACTATGAAACATAAATATAACTTATAAAGCAAATGATAAAAATTCATCAGAGATTTCAAGCCAATTCCCCGAAGAATTTCTACACCCCTTTTCACGAATCGACAATACAAGGCAGCTAAAAAATGTTTACATACCGCTAATATTAATGTACCCAGATAGGATACTTTATCCAGTTCATCGCTATAAAGTGTATTAACTATTACAACCGAACCTGTATCCCATTTTAATGGCCTCTTAAACGGCAAACACGTGAAATCGAGTATAAAGGTACACGTCGAATTTGACGCGGCATTAGAATCCAATTAAAAGCTCGTCAAGCTCAGCATCCCCTTTCGTCGCGAATTGACTTTCGCATGAAACCTGTTGGTACTTGTGCAACTCGAGTACTCGTGCATAGAAACACTTACGAATATTATTGCTTATATGCAGGGTTAGATCGGAGGGGAGACTCGACACGGGACCATACTAAGTAGCCATTTACGCACCACTTCCTCCTTTTTTATTTCCCTCGGCCATCTTCCCTTTTCTTTAGCTGTTTCAAGTGGCCAACACGGGAGATAACCATAAACGCCTGTCGTCTTACTCTCGCAAGTTTTGCGTTTAATACACGCATTTTTAATTCATTCGAATTCCCAAGCTAGTCCGCCAGGTAGGTTATATTATATACCCTCATTGTACCGAGCATTCTCTGCTGCATTTAATAGACTCCTCGCGAACAATTCCGCCACTCGCCACACGCCATTGTATGTACCTCGCAAGAGAGATCTACCCGGTTTTTCTGAACCAGGCTCCGCTCGTTCAGAGAAAAAAAAGCACCACTCTGCGTGTACGAAAACGCGAAGCGCCGAGATCATTATCAATATGCTCCTCGTGGATCATCGAATGCTCGGTGTACTTCAATCGCAAACCGACTGTAACTAATTCATGTGAACGAGAGCCGCTCGAACGACTTCTAAACATGCTTAAAAATAAGTATTCTATAACTGTCGGTTTATACCGACAATGTATTCTCAGTCGAATAAAAAATTATTAATATTGAATATCTTTTATTTGGAATCTTTAGTTGACAATTATTGGAATAGATAAAATTGTAAACGCCATGATGGATTCTCAAGTAGTGAATCTGTGGAGAGTTACAGTATTCGATTTTATCTTAAAATAATTCTTTTCACATTTATATTTATAAGTAGCTCTTCTTACATAATTTCTCTACCGTGAAACTTGTAGTTATCCTAGTCACTTGCAAGTAGTGATAATCTTGTAAAGGGATATAGTAATTTCCTTAATCTTGTTGTTGAACTTAGTGTTTTACGAAATTAGAAAACTCGATTAATACAAATGGTTATTCCATTTAAATAAAATCAGTAGCCATATGTGTTTCGCGGAGTCGCTGATCGAACTGTGTTTACGTTCTGCTTATGTCGAATCGAAGGTCTTTTCCACCGTCATTTATAAGTTACTTGTGCAAAAACGTTTCGTATGCATCATATTACGTACCAAAATACAATTTGAATGAATCAAGAGATGTAAAATATATTTCTACGATCGTGAACGTAAAACGGTCATTTCGTTGGCCCGACAAAGGATGGTTTCGTAGATTTTTTTTACAGGATGCTTATAGAGGAACTGGTTAGGGAAAATTAGATGGGTCTAACTGGCAGAAGACACCTGGCGCCTAGGAAAGGAAATGCTTGTGTAGAAGCGTATACCTATACATATAAGTACATACGTGTTCTGACCCTCGAACCATGTCGAAAAATTCGTCAGCCAACAGGACTATGACTACGAATTCGTTCACATAACCTCTTGATCCTGATTAGAATATGAGGTGTGCGATAGTTCTAGATTAGTGCATCGATTTTTGCACCGTTAAACATCGCAACCCGGAAGCAACTGTCAGGTTCGTCTCAGGTTGAAACCGGTGTCCACGTACTTTTCCATGGGAAAATATCCCATCGGTTGGTCGGATCCGGGTCAAAGTTCAGATAAACGGCGTCAAACAGGTTGTCCGTGCTGACCCAATGAACTAATTTTTTTTACTGTCATACTATGAGAACGTTCTAGCAATACAATCGACTTGATTGTATCTTCCATTAAGTTTCAATCCTTTTGATTTATTCTTCTTTGTTATGAAAAAGTACTTTCTGAGCAAGTGGTACGTTTAACGGTTGACAGATATGTTCAAAAGGGTGGAGAAGTTTTATTTTGATGAAAGAGTTTTATGGTGCAAATATATTTTTGTAAATCTTATATACTCTGGAATGTACAAGTTTTAATTAAGGCATGTTTATTTTTGTTACCGTAGTAAGTAGTTATATTTCCTTCCTATCAAAAGACGTTGGGTTAAGAACCTCTGGGTTGTGAAACTTCTCCCCTATATATCGTGCAATAGTAATGGATCTTTTGCATCTACATCCTGATATAAATAGTTTTCTTATTTTTGTTCCAGGATACACCTATCTCGAATCTACGCTCGTGGTAGAGCCATCGGTGGCCACCGGACCGAAGAAACGGTGAGTATTTAACGCTTCCTCGTTTTCTGGATCTCGTGTGATAAAGCTGTCGCAAATCAAACGTAATTACAGCTCGGCAAGACGTTTCGTCGCTCCATTGATCGTTCCCGGTCGAACACCTTTGCGATAAGGAACTTTGCTTTACGCATACATCGCACCGCGAATTACCTTGTATGCAAATATAAACGATCGTTAAATAAATTAATCGCAAACTGTCTCGTTGCCGGCATAATTAAATGCTTGTCCGACGAAAATTGTTAACCGTCGTTCTTGAAACGATCGTAAATCTCACGATCGTGCAGGAAACGTCCGTGCGTATCACGCGCGCGTTACGCGTGCATTACAAATTAAACATTTTCAAAAGTTATTCGGCTCATTACGTTCCGGTTACCGGCCGCGGAAAGCACCGAAACGAGCCTGTCCTTACGTGCTAATAGTCCATTTGTCTTCGAAAAAAATTTCGTGTAATCGCTTACACAAACTTCGCGAAGGGTTATTAACCCTGGAAGCAATTTCTCGATCGAAAGAGAGATCACGCGTA
Source organism: Megachile rotundata (assembly GCF_050947335.1). Lineage (NCBI taxonomy): Eukaryota > Metazoa > Arthropoda > Insecta > Hymenoptera > Megachilidae > Megachile > Megachile rotundata. The sequence continues at coordinate 18,052,983 of NC_134983.1, forward strand.
ATACCGGCATAACGAGGTGCATAATTGGCCGCACGCGAGTAAATGCGCCGCGCGACCAGCCCGCGAGAGTTTCGAACTCGTGCCGAACGTGTCCAAGCAAAAATCCTCAAAGATTATCTTCAGTGGAACTCATTCGTTCCCGAGAATTTTATACATTCGATATCATCGACACGAAACTTATGGCTACAAGTCACCGGAATTCGGATTTGAAACTCGGATGATTTGCTCAAATTCAAATTTAACGTTCGAAGGATTTATAACGCACAAAGTTAAATACTGTGTGTTAGATTAAAATTATTTCTAAGTTCCTGTATCTTTAAATTCCCAGATTTCTATATTCGTAAGTTTTTACAGTAGTATATTATTATTTTTAAATTCTTGCATCTTGAATACATAGATCTCTGCCTCCACATATCTATACCCCCAAGTCCCTATTCTTGGTTCTTAGAGTCATACATCGCCAGCTAGACATTCTTATATCCTTATATTCTTTGATCCTTAAATCTGCACTTCTTCAAATTTTTATAATTTGTCCATTTCTTCTTTTGCAAATTTCTATGTCCCCAGATCTCTACATCCATAGATTCCTAGAGTCCTACATCCCTACACCCTCCAATCTCTATATCTCCTAAATCCGTATACATTTATATTATCCTATCTCCAGCTACCTACCCTTAATTCGCATGATTCATATAATCCCAATATTTGGATCTTCAAACATTTCTCCGACACGTTTTTCTAGAGTCTCAATAATTTCGTATTAATTCAGTATCCGAATTTGAAATTCGTATTCGAAGTTAGCCAAATTATTTGAACGTTCGAATCTTCGTGGCTCTCATTAGATATGTACATACGTACTTCGCTGGAAGTTCGCGAGATTCGAGATGTTTCTTGAATAATTTACGATGCATACTTTCTTTGCAATGGTAAACTAGTACCGTTTTTTCACCTCTATATTTATGCACGTGTGTAGAATACAAATTACATTTGCACTGTTTTTTCGCATGCTGCCACATACATCTCGCATACACGGATCGCTGGTACGTATTGTTGCTGGTTTAGATCTGACATTTTATGTGTTTCGTGCAATTTTTCTATTGACATAGAAGTGTAGTAAAGTGACACTTGTGCTACATCAATTTGAGAAAATTTGCTGAAAATTATCATATATGTAAATGTTTCAAACTGTTGAAGAATCATCTGTATCGCGTTTGATGCACACAAGTACCTAATCACTGTTGTTTTATTTACAGTTATTGACAAGTTTAACATCTCCATTATAGTTCACGCTTTAAACTTACATAAGTGTTACTTTATCATCCCTTGTCATCGAACCATGTCAGACTCGCTGTTTCAAAATTGACGTTGGCTGCAACTCAGTCTTATATTAAGAAAATCAACGAATAGCATACATCAAACTTCGACTGTCAACATGTCGCGCTACGAATAAAATGAAAATATTAATTCGTTACCATAATCCAATCAACAAATGTTTAGACATTCTTTTCGTTACAATACTACCTCGACGAACGATAAGAGAGTTAGATTTATTTGATCGCGGTGAATAAAACTTTCTGTCGGATATTAATTACCGTACGTTTCGGTCAGCGTCCCTCTCTCTCCCTCCAGATAACTTTTCTCTTTTCGAGCACGATTACAGAAGCGTTTGGGAGCCTCTGCACACCGAGGCAGCCTCCTTCTCGGTGGTGAAGCAGGCGTTCGAGAAAAAAAAAATGTGGCACCTGCCTTCTCCTTACGAGCTCCGAGCTGTGCCCAGGCTGCTCGCTCGTGCCACAACTGCAATCTGTTATTTCACCATCCCCCAACCTCGCTCCTTTCTCTGTTTCTCTTCTCGTTTATACTCACACCACCGACTCCTCTTTGCTACAAGAAACCTTATCGACCGTACGAACGTGGCAATCGTATAAACTGAGGATTTGCTGCCGCTCGTAACGATACTCGACAACAGATAAGAGCAATTAAATGCAGCACACGGAAAGTGGACAGTATAACGAGCTGTACTGGCCGCCACTTTTTAATTCAGTCGCTTTTGAACTGGCACCGTTAAAAACAGATAAAAAAAATTACACGAATATTACTTTCGGTATTAAATTGTCGAACAGAATGTATTTTGCTGACCGGTTCTTGAGACTTCGTACAGATTCTATTAGGTTTGGAACTCTAGGCATTAGTCAATTTGAAGCTTCTAAATTAAACTTCTGAACTTTTTTAGTGTTACCTCGGGTAAGTCTGACAACATGCAATATGTAAGGTGTCAAGTAAATATAGACAAGTCGAGTTGAGTTTGATACCGAGTAGGTATCAACAGAGGGTTGAATTAATAAATTGTTTGGAATTCCTAAACTTGCAAATTAGATTCCTGAAATATTTCTATCCCAGTGTTAATAATTAATACGCTGATTTGAAATTTAGAATACTCGCATAAACGATCGCTTCTCCCCTTTCCCCAATGTGCATTATAAACGTGGACCTCCGTGGAATTTCGTTAAAATTAGATCACATGCTGAGGTTCTGCAGAGTTTCCTAGACACAGGCTCTCCAACAATTATTAACGCTTACAACCGAAGTGAATCTCATTTGGTGAAAACCTGCTAGACTCGTGTTCCATTCAATTAGGGTGACGAATATAACCGTTGTAATAATGAAATTTCTTTCATGATTGCAAGAAGATTGAGCGAAGGCATCGCGACAATAGACGGATTCAGAGGGACAGTCACTTCCGAGTTGTCTTTCTGCATCGCTCGTAGAACTCGCGTATCAGCTTCCAACAGCGAGGCATCGCTCTGCCGTTTTTTAATGTTTAAGGACCGATGCATGGCTAAACATTCATTTCCATATAAGCCGATATGTTTCAAATGTAAAGCGCCTCTTGTAAGATGGCTACAGTGACGTGAAGGGCGAGAATAGGTGGAGATGGAAGAAAAAGGAAGACCACCGAGAAACAAACTGGTACCGGCGGAAACTAGTTTAAAGTCCGAGGGTCTCACCCCTCAAAAATCCTTACAATGATTCCATGGGATCCGCCGCGTTTTTGATTCTATTTCCTTTAACTGGCTCTATCGGCCTCTTTGTATTAAGCCCGGCTATGTGTGACGTTACTCGTAGCCTCGTGACTGTGAGAACCGAACAGAAAATTCGTAACGAATGGTGACAATTATATCGCGCGCGTTTCTATTGATGTCATTTTAACGATATTTATTGTCACATCTATGGACTTGTTGGACTTCGTTCTGTAAAGTGCACACTGACGAATTAATACTTGTCCACGCGATACACAGATTCAGGGCTCTTATTTCTTGATTTCTGAATTCTTTAGGAATCTCTAACGTTATGAGGTACTAGTAGACAAAATTTTTTCATTTTCAAATTTCCTAATAATTAAATTTGTATATTTTGTAATTTCTCGATTGTTAAATTTTCTACAACCCCAACCTTCAAAATATCTTTCATGTACCCAAATTCGAGGAAGCAAATTTAGTATCTCTGTACTTCCAAATTTTCTAATTTTCAAGTTGAAAGATAGATTTGTATATTCTTAGGATTCCAACTTGAATTTATGAATTTGAAAATGCATCAGAAATTCAAACATTTAGAAATGTAGTTTCTAAATCTTGAAATGTTTCAATTTCATCACTGTTCCGTACATAATCATTAGTAATCTTGTTTGTACCTCAAATAATACCTTCGAAATAATAAATGTATTTTATCCGCCCCTCGGTAATTTAATTTCGAATTGTAGGTTCATATATTCCCTGATTTATTTAATTAGGTTCGTTTAAAATGAAATCTGCGTTACAATGTATTTCTTACTCGGTGATCGTTTACGCGATAAAGAGTAGGGAATTAGAGCCAAGAAAATTCCCGTATACGCTTACCACCATAAATGTAAATATGGGGGGGTACGATGATGACTCATTGCAATTTACTTCCAAGTAATTTACTCCGGGATAGTGGAAGCAGATTGAGAAGTTGCAATTGAGCATTTCCGTCGATGAACGGAATTAAATTGTTGCCTCGTCATGCCAGATAATTTCAAAAATACAATTAACATCATTTAAAATCTACTACAAAGTATCACTGGTTAATAACATTTAGTTCTGATTAATAACATTCGAAAAATTTTAATGAAAATTCTCGTTTTCTACTCTCTTGACTATTTTTGACCAAACAAAACCTGATATCCACATTCAACACCGTTTTATTTACAGTTTTATAGATTCATTGTCATTGAATGATTCATGACTCGAATACATCTTTCGTTACGTGGTTTCTTTTTGAAAACATTGAAAGTCATGCACATGGTTAATACGATGACTGCAAACGCTGGTCTGGAGCCGATGAAAGGAAGTCCACTTTGCGGTGCATCCATACAATGCAGGCACGTGCATTGTACATTATTCTGTTCCAGTGTATACGTTTCTGTTGCGGTAAACCAGCTTCGTGCAATTGAATTGGTGCAATTAACATCTTCCTTTCCACTGTTTCTTACGGAATAATTACTGTATTTTTGTAAACCAAGGTCAAGCAGTAAAAATAATAAAGTTCCCTGAGGGCATCTGTTCTACAATTTAAAGTCTTGAATTTCGTGACATACGGAGCTATTATATTTTATATATTTGAACTACAGATTATTAGAACTATTATAGAACTGTTCAAAGAATTTATCATAATTAATAATAAGTGATAAGAAAAAGACTTTTGGTTGTTATTTACTAACACTGTTTATAGGTCAATATTTTGTAGCTTGCAATAAACGATTTTAATCAGAGTACAATTAAGAGCAATTCTAGCTTTACAAGGCGAAGGAGGGAAGAGTCTACTACTCCTTAGTTTGAAGTGATTTTTGAGAAATTTAGAAATCTAAATATTTGGCGATCTAAAAGTTTGTAAATACAAGAATTGCATCTAGAAAGTGAATAAAAAAATTTACATATACTAATCGAGAGGAAGAGTTGCACCCGAGTATAACCACCGGACAAGACCGGACAATAATAGTAACCGTGACAAGTGCATTATCTCGTCGAATGAATTGCACGCGTGAATATCGTGTGCCTCTTTCCACTTGCACTTACGGAGAGTGCACTTTTCTCATTTGCATAACAAGACCGCTGCACCTCGTGGCGCGTATCAGGTCAGTCAGGTTGCACGATAGGAAGGGTGTACATGGTGGTAGGTTAGACCCCTGCAGCCGGTGGCTCACTGCATTTTGTTTGCATTTCCTGCACTCCGGGGACCAGTCGCTTTTCTGCATCACTTGTCCCCTCGAATTCATAAATCGTAAACAAATACTCTGTACGAGGAAAACAATCTCTTCTTTAATAATCTTTTATGGTGACGGATATTCAAAACTTTCTCTTGCAAGTTTTCTGACAAGTCTGGCATCTTTAATCAGTTCTTTCATTTGATTCTTAATCAACGTTGCGACAACAGAGTTTGCTAACTAATTCAATCTAATTTCAATTATTCATACATCGGTACATATATTTTGTATGATACATGTCATGTTTTGTATAACGCATCATGTGTCATATTCTGTTTAATTCAAAGAATAACACATCATGTGTAACACATCATGTGTCACGTTTTGTACAGCACATAGTTCCATTTGTTTTGAAAGACATGTTCTATAGAAACCATATAGTTAATGAAAATATCAGAACCATCGAAAATGTTTGTATTAGTAGATCATCAGAAGTAGACCGCTCTTGAGCTATTCTGTTCATAAACAGAAATAATCTAGTTGTAAAATAATGTTTGTCATCATGTGTCACGTTTTGTACACCACATAGTTCCATTTGTTTTGAAAGACATGTTCTATGGAATCCATACAGGTAATGAAAATATCAGAACCATTAAAAATGTTCGTATTAGTAGATCATCAGAAGTAGACCACTCTTGAGCTATTCCGTTCATAAACAGAAATAATCTAGTTGTAAAATAATGTTTGTCATCATGTGTCACGTTTTGTACAGCACATAGTTCCATTTGTTTTGAAAGACATGTTCTATAGAATCCATACAGGTAATGAAAATATCAGAACCGTTGAAAATGTTTGTATTAGTACATCATCAGAAGTAGACCGCTCTTGAGCTATTCTGTTCATAAACAGAAATAATCGAGTTGTAAAATAATGTTTGTCATTTAACAAGACGAAGAAAATAAGCATTGTACCGCTAAATTGACGGTATACATGGAAGTTGAAAGTCGACTGGTGAAGAAGGCGCTAACTCATGGACCAGCACTTTGGGAAGTGTCTTTTGACGCTGAGATCGAGTTGTGCAATTTAAATTCGAAAAGGTTGATATCCCATCACCGAAATCTCTTCGTTCGCAATGCACTTTCTCTTTCTTCTCTTCCTTTATGTCGCGTTCCGCCTGCCTCTTCTCGTCTTTCCTTTCTCTCTCTCTTTTCTTGAAGTGAATCGTTGCACTCGGCGCGTGCCAACCTCGTGCCCTGGTCTGGTGGTGTGCCCCCTCCCTCGCCTTGCATTTAATTCTGCCTCTGCTCGTCCTCTACCCCTTTCGACTCCCCACTTTCCTCATACCACCCCACCCAACCCCGTTTACCCTTCTCCCTCGTAGCTCGTGGTGCATCCTGCATGCACTTGTTGCGTCAATGCACAGCCGGCTGCTTCGGCACGCAGGCGCAACTCGAATTTCTGGATATTGTGTTGATACGGTTTTTTTCCTTCTCTCTTTCTCCCTTTTTTTCGCCCGACGTTTTTGCGTTTTTTTATCGTTCGAAGGGACGATGCGTGCGCGATGCATTTCAAGCGCGATGGGATTATTACGGGGGACAATTTTTGCCGATTAACGAGTGGGGAAACATCGGCCGGCGAAATAACACGTTTATCAAATTACGGAGCCACCGTCATGCGTGCGAACGGTTTTTCTTCTCGTTAAGTCGAACCCTTTAGACCGCAACGATTTTTAGGGAAGATTTAGAAAGCATTTTCATGCGGTTTCGAATTTTTAGTCTGCTAATTCGCGACCTTTCATTTTAATTTAAAACCCCTCAAATTCTTTTGGAGGTATTTCATATTTAAATATGTATCAGAGAAATGAACTCGTTTGACTTCTGGAATTTTAGTAAGTAATTCGGAAGATCGTAAAATCAGTTGTGAAATATTTAATCTTGACGAGAGTCTTTGATTGCATCGAGTTTAGTTCGAAGAAAAACGTACGAGTAAAACAATTTTTAAGGAAAAGATTAATGTACTTACAAAAAAATTTATTTACATATCGATACATATCTGATTATTAACATTTTTTCTTAATTAACTTGTCTTTATGTACCCCTCGTCAATCTTTACATCAAATTAATATGTTTCGTAAAAGATGAATTTCATGTACCTTGTTTCTTCCTTGTAGTACAGGACTCAATTAATCAGTAACTTTATTAATATTCTTACATATAACTTTTTATAAATATGTTTCTCTCAAATTACACTGCAGCATAATTCTTTACAGTCGCAAGTTTACGAAGGGGCCGATGATGTTCACTCTACACTTGTTGCATCCACATTGAATGCAAATGTCGCATCACGCAAGCGCACTTTGCCCAGACAAACTTTAGGGATCTTTATCCTCGCAATCAAAACCCACAGACATTAACACCTTCCCGATCGAGAGCTACGATAATATAAATTACTTTCGATTTTTACTTACCCTCGAGTGTATATCCGTTTCATCTGCAATCGTTAAGTAAGATGTTGAATACCGTTGACTTTAATTTCATACATCTCCGTTAACGGTTATACATTTTATTTTCGCAATTTTATACTCTGACAAAATTATATTTTACTGCTTCACGTAACTTACTCTGCAAAATCATTTATCCATAATTTTCAAAACTCAAGTGGGTAAAAATGCAGGGAAAAATAACATGTCCCTATTGTCATATTTGTAACACCTTCCATTTTGCGTATGAAATCATAATTTTTTCTCTACACGTTTTAAAATTAATGAAACTCTATCGTACATTGTGAAAAATGATACAAATATCACTTAAAAACACAGGCACCTAAAGGTGCATTAATTGTAAAAAAATGATGTGGTCATGATTGAAAGAAAAGAGAAGTAAAAAAAATAAAATGATGAAATTATTTTTGGAGATCAAAGATATTTAAATGAAAAGAAACATCAGATATTTATATAGAGTAGAAAATATAAATAAAGAATGTTTAAGGCTGTAAAGAATATTCCCGTTTATTTCGCCTGCCACTCACTCGCTTTACGCGTGTGACTTTGTACTAGGATTATCGAGTAATCCTTTATGTAACGATTCTTAGTGAATTGACGCGTCCAAAGAGTGGCTAGGTAAACATAAAACTGGATGGTTAGTTGTTGCTTTTCGTTCGCGCCTCTGCTTTTCTTCCCGACCTGATCTTTTTTCTAGAAGAAGCAGCCGAACGGTGGCTACGGAAGAGCGAAAACAAAAAGCGACAGACTGGGACCCGTCCGATAGGATCACTTCTTCCGATGTTTGCTCAAAGTATCTTCCTACGAAGAGCCTCGAGGGACGATATCCTGATGAACAGGAGTCTCGATACTCGTCCTCGCGTGCAGCTGCGTTCACATAACCAACTTGCTTGGCCTTTCATGGGGTTACTGAAAATTCCATTGATCTGGCCGGTTATCGAACGCTTGCTTTTCGTCTCTATTCAAATACGACCGACAAAGTGATTGTACTTTTTCACTATTATCTTGAAACTAGTTACTATGTGCGCGCGTGTAATTCGTATTCTAAGCTTCTCGGATGAGGGACAACCCTTGTCGGGAACACTGTTCTCTTTAAACGTTAATAGGTTTGTGGAATATTGACACTATTAATATAAGTTGTAATTGTGATAGTAATGATTAATAGTGCAATAATAATGTTAATTGGACATTTCACGTTGGGATGACTTGTGTGTTTAGTTTCCCTTTAATATATTCAAGTTTCTCAATTTTTTAAATTTCCAAATCCCTAAATTTATTTTCTAGATTTTCAAGTTTCCTGAATTCTCAAATTCTTAAATTTCCTGGCCAAGTCCTTAAATTTCGAAGTATTAAGATACATTTCTTCGTCCCTAAAAGTATTCAATCATCAGCCATTAATGTCTACGGTATTTAATTTATAAACTGCAAGCATGATACGCTTGATCATCAACTCTTTCGAGGTACGTAAGCGAAAGTGACTGACGCGAAGGAACCTTTCAATTAGTACCAAGGAGTTTCGATCGAAATACCGATCAGGTGGTACACGTTGTCGAATTAAGTAATTTGTACTGCAACGACAATGCGATTATCATCCAAACGCTTCTCGAGCGATTCGTTAACGATCCAGTTTCTCGAATCTAATGACGTCGAGTCGATTAATTTTCATTCGAGACGTTTTATCACCTTAAAGTATTCTCGTTGAGATGACACTCGAAATATAAACTTCCTTTGGATAAAAACATGTATGTACACTCGAAAAGTTTTTAAGTTTCAAGCTTTAGAATTTTCCGCTCCTCAAATTCAAATATGAACTTTCAATTTCCAGAATTACAAATTTTTCTAAATATTTATACTTGTGTACTTCTAAATTTATCTTAATTATCGAAATCTCCAAATTCTTAGATTTCTAAATATTTATAATCCTAAATTTTCCTATACTGGATTCTTTAAATTATCAAATTTTTCTTGAGTTCTTAGATTGCTACATCCTTCGACTTCTAAATTACAAAGTTCCCAAATTTCAAGTTTCTCAAATGGTCCTCAAATTCCCAGATTACCCTAAATCCTCAAATCGCAAGACTTTAAACTCTCAAACCCTCTGAAGTCTCGTATCTCTAAATCCCCAAATTCCTAGCCCATCAAATCGTTGGATCTCCATATTGGTAACAGCTGAAACCCCAAAGTCTCCAAATTCGCACCCCCCTTTCAAATCCCCAAAAATCCCTAAAGAACAACAACTGATTCTCACATTTTCCCTAAAGATTTGTTCTGTGCAATATAATTTGCACTAAGATACAGTCAATTCATTCGCGTAATAAAACAGCCGCCCATAGGTGTGATTAATATTCCGGTCTCCGCAAGAACCATAATGTCGCGATTAAAACAGCTTGCCTACAAGTAAATTATGTTTCCCCTTTTTTTGAGACGCGAAATCTTTCCGTGGTTTTTATGCCGGACCGCTTCCCTTGTTAATGGCTATTAATCATCCTTGAAGAAAAGGGCACGTAAGAACATTAAGTCAAGATGCGCAAAATGTTCCCCGTGACGATAGCTGGCCTTTTTTTTCTAGCAAAAAGTGGAGGCGGTTAGGGTTGTTTCTGTTTAATTTTTCTTCCGTCTGGCTCCGTTGTTTTTTTTTCTCTCCTTCAACGCGCGATTCCTTATCACGCGTATACATCCACAGATGAGCAGAGATCGTCATGGTGAAAAAGAGAATTACACGGGTATGCGCGTGTACAGACTTGGCACAATCCGCAGGTGTAAAGGGCCTCGCTTAATTATCTCGAAATTGAGGTACGCTGACGTGCAATAATTGTTATATACCCTCCTCTTTCGCGTGTTACCCTCTTCCTTTTTTCCCTTTCAACGTTTCCCTGCTCTGAATGCACTCGCCTCGTAGCGATGGTGCATCAATGGTTCCGCTTTAAGACGATACAAGAATAGGCGATTGTCAGATGTTGAACCTTTGATGTTGCGGAAAATGCGACTTTTGAACATAACTGCGCGATCCTCAGACGCCTTAATTTCCAAATTATTTCCTTGAAACACTTTATCAGCGAACTCCGAAATCGATTTCTATTACTTATTTTCAATCTCTTATTACCAAACACGCGAAACAAGTTATCGAAGGTTTCATTTGGACCGAGGAGGTTTCAAGCAAGTTGCATTTTCTAGCATCCTCAATTGCTATATAAATAAACGACTTTTTTAAAAAAGAAATGTCAATTTCAATGTGTATCTCAATGAATAAACGCGTTTCGATGGGAAGCGTCCAAAAAGAAAGCAAAGAACAAGAAGCAAAAATCAGATGTTTTTATGGGGGACGGTGAAAGTGAAGGTTTTGAAAAAATGGAAAAATCCAGACTTTCACCGTCGACAAATTAAAGATACGGTAGCTGGTAACGAAAGTAGCGTAAAGGTGATTTTAACGGCGATGCCTCTTAATTGGCGTGACCGAGGCAAAAGAACGACACCGTGAAAAAGAAACCCCCAAGAATATGCACGGATCACGGAAGACGCTGCACCTGGCCAACCGACCGGCCAGATCGGTATCACGGTGACGCGGTTATTATTAATTCTTTTTTCATCCTCTGTCAGATAGACCACAATTAATATGCATGTCGCGGCGGCCTCCAATTATCTGCGGTACGAAACTTTTTTCTCCCCGTGAATGTCGAGCCCGTACTTTCGAACTTTGTAATTCTCTGTTCAGGCCAAAAATAATACGCGATCGAACACAGGGGATCTTTTTTGCAACAGTGCTCGATTAACCGGAGAAAAAGCAGATTTCTTTAGCGTACAGAAAATCTCGAAACCGTTTCAACACCGTATAATATAAGATTACGCGATGAGAAAATTCTTTTTGTATCCGGCAACTTTTGAATCTTTTTCTACGTTTCAATGTGTATCGAGTAAAATAATACCGATCCTGAATACCTTATATTTACTGCCCTTATTCCTGCATCCTTTTATGTCCTACAACTTCCCGTTTCCTTGTTTCAGGGGTAGCGGCGACGCCCTACCAGAATCATCCCTTGGCCAAGTTGGCGGTGGCTGGAGGTGAGCCATTTTTCCTATCCTTTCTACTTTGCACGCTGATTTATAGCAGCACTGGGCAGATCAAGTGCCCGTTGAAAGGCTAACGGGCAACTATGTACGCGATGACGAAGATTCATGGAGATTTCGAATTAAAAAATTTGTGCGGAAATTTAGCAAGATTCTGAATTAACAAAATTTTTTTATTATATCATTGAGAATTCACAAATTATCATCTTCGGAATCTATCTTTGTAACTTCAAGTTTTATACTAATACAGTGTAACATAACCTACAGACAGTTACAGCGTAACTTATTCTTTATAAAGGTGTGTGATTATTAAGCTTTTAAATTAACTGTGTTTTAAATACAGCTACAAACTGTAGCGAATATTTTCAACTGTAATTTTTCATCTTGTTGAAAAAAGTAGTAAAGCGCTTATTACTACATCTAACAGGAGCAAGATGGAGTGGTTGATCATAGTTTTGCTCTTTTCATAAAACAAACAATAATTCTTCATAAATTATCAATTTTCGCGTAAGTATACATACTTATTCGCGTTATTTTAAAACAATACTGGTTTAACAAATTTTTGTTAGCAATTTCTAAATACAGTGAGAATTTAGGTGTTTGACTCTTCTCAATTAACAAGTACAATGTTTTTACATTTTTTAAAGATTTCATGCTTAATCGAATTAATGCAGATTTATTACAGTTACACGCAGTTTCTCTAATTTGTACAATTTGAAGTGAAATATTTTTACTTCAAGACTCCGATTATTAACATTTTCTGTATGCGCGAAATCAACAGCAACTTGCGCGTTGCCATATTGCGAGCAGTGCCTTTGAAATATGACAACAGACAAATCGTAATATTAATAGTAACAGTTTCTGATCAACTACCCCCTCCCTCCACGTAACCCTAGGGAAAATACGTAACATATCTTACAGTTTCATAGTTTTCCGTTGGCCGTCGAAACGTAATGTTCCTTGCCGAAGTTAAACGATATCACTTGGTGAACTTTCTCGATGAAACTACCATTGTTCCGGTTTGATTTTCGTGACAGCGAACCAGGATCCGATAGCGGTAGAGAAAGCTTTCCCAGCTCGTCCTGAGACATCCGGGCTGCTGGTGCGAAAATTCTTCAAGGGTGCGTGGCCACTATTGATTCCAGGTCTCTGCCACCCTTACGCGCCCTCGCATTTCTCTTTCCCTCTCTCTTTCTCTCTCTGTCTCTCTTTCTCTCTTGTCCGCCGTTACCATTCCTGTCCCCATCTAAATTCTCCCTCTACCCCTGTACACCCGTCGTCTTCTATACTCCCTGTGGAGGACCCTTTCCTCCTGTCCCGAATTACGTCGCTCCTCCTTGCTTTCCTTCCACCGGCTGATCTACCCTGGAGGGGTAAAAGCCGCTCTCGTTCGTTCCCTCCGTTTCGGATCGTTCGTTTCCATAGCCGTCCCAGTTATTAAACTACCCACTCTTACGATTTTATGGAATCACGTGGATGACATTGTCATTGGTAATTGCGTTGACAACACTGACCAGGTAATTGCCTTAAGGTATACCCCTGCTATACACGCGTTTTAAACGGAACATCGTAAACGCTTGTAAAGCGGATGTACTAGGCTTTCTTTACATAATGGCATGTGTGAACTTGACAGCCATTCCTAAATTTTCAATTCCTATCCCTAAATTTCCCGATTCAAATCTTCAAATTTTCAGATTTCTTAATGTTCAAATTTCCCAGACAAAGTAATGTTACAGGTACTTGTAACTCTCTAATTTCAAAATTTATAGTTTGCGACAAAATTAATATCTAAGATGGAAAGGTACTTTTGCGAACCTTGTGATACAAGGCTCTTCAGTGTCTTTTATAGACAATCAGAGCCTTGAACAGGTTTCATAGAGCAGGGTTTCACGAAATTGAAACAGAAGGAACATTTTCACTCGTCCGGGAACCATTTACCCCACGCCATACTCTGGCCACGCTTCATTGATGCCGATATTTACGAGCCGTGTAACTGTTAATTATCTTTAAACACTGGCACTAACCTATCCCAACGATTATCAAGAGGAACAAAGGTCCGATGAGGTTCGCAGTAAATTCTGTGCTTTTGTTTTCATACAAATGCTGAATACTGTTTGTTCCGAAGATTATTGAATTCCTAAAGTTATTTATAAACTTATGGACGGTAGTGTATGTGCAATAATGGATACGAGAAAGACCCGAATACAATGTCTGTATGATTGATGGATTAACTCCACCGAAGTTTAATTTAAACCAACGACCTAGAGAAGCTAGGTACTTTGTTTTGAAGAAAGTTGTTTCTATCACTTGTTAAGTTGCTCTGTATAATAAAAATTCATGGTGCATCCACGCGACCAAACGACGCATTCAACATTCAAGTTCGACCTGGTATTATAACTGGCTGTCCACTTGTTTATAGTGGATCAACGTCTCTTCGGTTATGTGACCACTCCCCTCGCGGGGTTCCATGCTTTTTTTATCCTCTAACCCCCTTTGCGTAATTCGATGATTTGTAATCATCATTTGTTTTCTTCCGGGAGATCATAGCACAAGTTGCACAGGTGTACCATTCACAGGAGTAGAACTCGTCTTTAATATTACGCTCTCACGGATCATCGTTCGACATTTTTATTTTCTTAAAGGTTATCGTGTCTCTGCTGGACCAATCTACTATTATTTATTAGAAATTACTATTTCCTTTTTATACAAATTTTTATGCAATAATATATCATTTTCAGTTTTGTATCGTTGAGTCATTCCAATCTTTTATGAAAGAACAGTTACAGTCAAAGTGTACTGTAGGTATTTAATTGAAGGACTGATTTGATTAAGTCATTGAATTAATATTATATTAATATATTAAAAATTAAAATCTTTCCAATACATTTAATTATAGTAATGTTTAAAAATTATTATAAATTATTACTGACATGCTGAGTGACATTTTGATTAAAAAATAAATCAATTTTCACGATGATAATTGACTCGTTAAGGGTGTGTCGTGGATCTGTAAGCGACAAACTCTACATTTGTCAACAAACGAAGTATACAATTTACGAGGGTTAGTTCGACGAGAAAGGGCTTGTATCTGAAAGAAGGTTGCTTTCGATTTTAGGACGGCTTAACGAAACACAATTGCAGCAGGCGTTTGGACGGATCAGAAATTCAAGTGCTATACGACCACGATTCTGTGAATGATAAATCTAGTTCAAGGATAACACCCTCGTCATTGCCAAAGATAATGACGATGAAACGTGAGCGCAGAAAAGCCACGAATACCCGTGGTCGACCTGCACCCATATACCTGCAGGCATGCACAAAAGAAAGGCGAATCCTTCCTTTCTACCTGACCGAACAAAGAGAGCTCCGTAACGGAATCAATCCTGCGCCTCCACGGATACCAGGGAATCCGCATTTTGTTGTTCAGTGATTTCGCTCCTTTTTTTACGCTTCCAAATTTTTACCAAAACACGAATTCGAACACGCTGTACGAAAACATTGGAGCTACTGCAAACTTCCTCATCGAACCTTATTACTTTCCTGGTACTCTATACCAATATTGTATTCATTTTAAGCGTACAAATAAAATAGGAAATCAGTATGAGGCACCTTCATACATTCAATGCAAACTTTCATACACATAAAAATATTAACAAGATAAATGGAAATAAAATTTATTTTTCACAAATATATAAGTAACGTCAGAAATATAGAAACATAACTTTTGTTGGTACATGATTTTCCAGTAAGGGTAACTATAAGTAGATTTACTTTAAATTATCACAGTTTTTTGAAATTTTAGAGATATACGAATCTGCCCTACATATGGAAAGTAACAATCAACCCCTGCTTTATAACTCGGGTGGTAATGAATCGTAAGCGAAATACACGCGGAATAACGTGCAGCGGTGTCCTTTTAGAAAAGTTCTGGTAGCTAAGTACTTTCATTCTCCCCTTTTGGGTTACAAGTTGATCAGAGAAGTGCTCTTGATGTCGACGAGCCTGGGACTGGAGCGTTACATTTCTTAGCTCGTCGACAAGTCGATGCTAGTAATTACAACCACTGAAAATTATAATTTTTCGGAAAATGTCGACAGAAATTTGATGCCAAGTGGTTAATAGAAGCGCACAAAACATTGTAAATGATTTATGAATAACAAAAACATAAGTTCTGTGAATTTCGTTTTATTAGTCTTTAGCCTCGAAAGAAATGATTTTAACTTTTTTTATCTTGCGTCTCGACTGATAAATCAACTTTTCGAGTCGTACCTGTAAGTTTTCATCGCCTAATAATTTATGGAAACTGAAGGGAAGACGAAGCATTAATATGTTACTAAAGTATATTGTTTAACTCCTATGAATCCTTCAAGGCTTCTACTTCAGTTAATTTAAAAAAGGTCCTGTATTTAAGGGTTGATAATGTGTCGAATCAAAAACACATAATTATCCAGCCAATGTCGTTCTCATGTATAAATCTCACGGTCAGCCTTTCCTGAAGCTGAAGTTGAACGAATCCCAGAAACGGATGTCGGAAAATGGAAAAACAAGTTTTAGTATTTGCCGGCGTCCATCAGATGGCGCCTCCTTACGCGACCAACGTGTGCACCGATCACGGCGTACAACGAGAGATGCGCGTGATTGTTGAGCGAGTGAAAAGGAATCCGTAAGAAGAAATATCGGGTGATTCGTCGTTTAAACGCTTCCGATACAATAATCGGGGAAGAATAAAAAAAAAGAAAACGCTCCGGCGGCATTCACGAGAAGAAAATATCATTCCGGCTTTGATATACCCACGCAGGATAGCGGAGAACCTTTTCCTATTCACCCTTCTCCCCGAGCGTTACACGCTACGTGTTTGGTGGGGACGAACGGTAAAGGCTTCCCCTTATGAGTAGGAGAGGGAGTGACAGTTTGTGGAGGGGAGTAAAGGTAGCAGAGGGTGGGGGTATATTGGGCGCGGCCTAGGACGGCCGCGCACCGCGTTGTTATAAAAATAATATCAGTGTTCCCAGCGCGCTTCTCGTTAGATATCCCGGCCAATATAACCGGCGTCAGTATAGCACGCTGCTCCTCTAGCCGTGTGTGTTTTTTCTTTCTCTTCCGTAATCGACATCCGTGCGCGTACGCACTTCCGACTAAGTAGGTGTGCGTGAAACTTGGACGGAGAATCTCCCTCGTCTCGGAGCGTTTATTCCCCATTGATCGTCGCGCGTTCGTCGTGATCGCAAGCAGCGGTGATCGAAGGCGGCCCGGTCTGAGACGGTGAAAGGGGTACGGCACGAGGAAAAAAAAGAACGAAGACGGAAGAGACAGAGGGAGAACAAGAGGGAAAGAGAGAGAGAGAGAAAGAGGAAGAGGCGATCGGAGCGAGAGAGGAAGAAAAAAATAGTAGCGGAGAACAGAGAGAGGGCGCACCCACGTATACGTCCGAAGAAAGGCCAGTGTCATTTACGAGCGTAGTATAAACGCGGAACGGAAGCCGGGTGTCGTGTCACTTCGTTATTCGGCCAAGCGATACCACGCGCACCAATATCTCGTGTCGAATTTAATCCACGTGGCTAGCCGAAACGTGAAAGCATCTCACGCGCGAACAACCAGAGGACCAACGTAATTCCCGTGGAACGTATCTTTCCTCTTTTTTCTGTACCGGCTTTTCTAACCCGTTGTGTCATCGCGCGAAACGGTGTTCGTCATCGTTCCTCGAGAGCGACAAAGAGAGAGAAATAGAGGAGTGAGAGAGCGGTAGCGGGAACCGGATAACGCACGGTCCCAGAATCGTCCCGTGCAACCAATCACGTACGAGCTCTCGGCTGTCTCCTCCGTTTAGTTGGTAAAAGTGCTCGCGCGTCTTCGATACGTGGAGGGATTTCTTGGTCGGCTAGAAGAGAAAGAGCGATAGAAGGCAGCCGTGCGAGAAAGAAGGAGAAATCGGAGGGACACGGGTAAGGGAAGGCACGGTAGTAGAAAGCCGAGGAGCAGAGGCAAGGAGGAAAGCACGAAACTGCTCCACCCGCGCGAGCTTCCCTTCGACGCTCGTCGAGAGAACGAGACTCTATCCCGTAGGAAGTTGGAGAAACGGTGCCGGTGTGATCTGTTCGCCTAATCCGGTGTGTCACGCGTGATACCGTGTGTCATCGTGAAAAAGAGAATCGAAACGAGAGGGCCGAGTTAACGAGCGTGTACGACGAAAGTGACGAAGCGCGTGCGATTTACACGAGAGCGACACGGAGGAGGAGGAACACGCGCGAAGGAGTACGAAATTAAGGAAACGAGAGAGGACGCTACTGTACGGACAGCCCGAAAGAGTTTTCGTCTGGTACGTCGTTCGTGTTCGTGTCTTCATCGCGTATACGACGTCGTTGTGTCCTATTTTCATCTTTTTCTTACTCTCCTCTCTTTCATTCGTGTTCGTTCGGTCGCGCGAACAAGAAATCAGCCAGTGTTTAGTGCCAGTGTTTGTCTACCTCAGTCGATTAGCGGCAGCTAACGGTGAATAAAGCTGCGTTTAAAGATATTTAGAAGAAAAAATAAATAATAAGAAGAATATATTATATATATAGTATAATATATATTATATTGAACAGTGCTGGAACGACGTCGAGTATTGTTGTAAATAGTCCATCGGTTCTTTTTTTGTGTGAAATTTTCAACGAACGAAGAAAAAACAAAACATCATCATGTCCCTGGATAAGTTTGCGGAAGGTGGCATGTTATCGAAGGAAATGGAGCGGCTAGACATCGAGGAGAAAAACGGCGATGCTGCGAGGTAAATTAGGCCATTTTCTATTCGTCGATTCTCCATTTGTAATCGCGTTTCCGGTTTTGAGGTTAGAAATTCGCGGACACCGCTCGCCGATCACGCGCGCCTCGACGGTTTTCGCGCCTTTTCTTGTCAATCGAACGTTCCTGAGTTTTTTCATTTCTACCGTGTCTCTTACTTATTACGATCCATTTATTTTACCGAAAAGTATTTTATTTCGTTCAAATATGGTGTCAATTACTATACACGAGCATGTAAAAATAAAGTGAACTTACGTTGTTCCACGTAAGTGAATAGTTGTCTCTATGTAGTATGGTACTTACTAACCATTCTGATAACATTATGTGGATATATCTTTATGATTGGTTGTCGTGTTTTATGCGTCGTCTATACGTTACATTATTTTTTGCATTACATGACAAAATTTTTCGAACATCTCGAGGCATTTAAAATAAAAGTACATAACCTAGAAAATTGCTACGACAATTTTAAAAATTCTTAAAAACTTGTTTTCCGCTTACTGATCACGTGCATCTGAAATTGATAATTTTGGGTTTATTTTGAAGTGCATAAACGCAGCTATCGTTTTTAACATTCGTATGCTATTTAAGTCGAATCGATCAGAAATGAAAATTTAGCGTTTAATTTCTTAACAGATTATTTGTTATGAGTCCCATATATAAACAGAATGGAATAATATTTTACAGGTAATATAATTTTCTTGGTAACAAAATTTTCTACTGTCACATCAAAATTTGGAACAACAGTTAAAAATATATAATAACCTGTCAAATTTACAAATTGAAAATTTTGCATTTTCTAATATTAAAATTCTTAAGTATCTAACATTTCTGAATTCATAGATCTAAAATTTGCCAAGGTCTGAAAAATTTCCAAGTCCCTAAAATTCCAAATTTTGAACTTGCGAAAATTCTGAATTTCAAAATTGTAAGTCACAACACGAGCCGTGCACAGAGTAAGGTTTTTGACGGGCACTCGTCTGCCCATAAATACGTGTTGATATTCCTGAATAATCGAAACTCACAAACTTCTTACAAACCCGTTTGCTCGAACAGATTGATAATAACAAACATGAACGAATATCAGACATTGTCTAACGGTCCTTGGTGTCAATAGAACACGTACAATGACGTATACACACACACACACGAATAGACGAAAGTGACTTTTGAAATACGACGAAATATTAACGGTTTCATATCGGTAACGTGGCTCGAGACGAATTATTGTCTGGCGCGAGTTGATTTTCGTCTATTCAGTTCCCTCTCGTCGTTACATAAAATTTTAGAATCGTGTGTTTAATGGTTTGCCAATTAAATTACGTAACCGTTGACTTTTTCGTATCCGTGTGATTCGAGTCCAAATAAGATCTAAAAAAATCTTAGCGGTTAATAATTCTCTCATGGTACTCTGTGCATCGTAATCCAACCGACTAACTGAACTTAGGACATTGACTTCCGGTATACTTTTGCGCGCGTGCGTGACAGGTATGAAACGATTACACGTTAGTTATCTCTTCCGTAATTTCATTTTAACCCCTCGGTTCAGACTTTTATTACGCTACTATCAATCGACCTTCAATGTTAATTTTTTTTTGGGAGAAAAACAATGATTTTGGGAGATCAGATGTGTGAACTGAAATATTTCTAAAGTTGCCAAATTCTGACATTTTTTTTTTCAAATTAAGTTGAAGAATTTGCTAAATTTATAAATTACTAAATTGAGAAAAATTTGCCACATTCGTAAATTACTAAATTGAAGAATTTGCTAAATTAATTAATTTGAAGAAATTACCAAATTCATAAACTTCTAGATTGAATACCAAATGAATCTTTAAATTGAAATGTGTACACTTGCAAGATTACCAGTTCACAAACTTACCAATTTGAAAATTTCAATATTTTAAAATCTTCCATCAATACGAATTGTTCCACGAAGGAATTAAGTATAGGATTTCTATTTTCGGTCAATTTAAACTGTCCGTAATCTGTCAGTCTCCGTTGAAGAAACTACTGTTTTAAAAGGGAAATTTGTAACTGTGTTTCGTATTAATTCTCTTATCAAAGTTCGAGCTTTCGTAATAGCTGATTCACTTGGTGAAATCTCTGAATATGTAGTAAAGTCGTCCATACCGTTAGGAGAGACAAGTTTACTTGTTTTTTTTTACGACGCAACCTCGAACGATAAATATATATGTTATCTATTTTATTTTCACAGAAAATTTGAATTTTTTGTATATTTCGTCGTTTTCAACGATCTTTACATTTGTTGTCACGAAATTAATTCATATATATTTTTCGTCATTTTTCACATTATGGGTCGAAGTTTATAACTGCCGTGCATTGAGATATTTTTAATGGAAGATGGACGCTGCATAAGATTTTCTTAAAAGCAAGATTTCGCAAGTAAGCAAAGTTTTTAACATCTAGTATTTTTTGCAAAAATTTTCATTTGGAATTTTTATATGAAAGAGGAAAACTGACCAAACAAGTAGGTATTGGTAATTGCAATCTTTTGCAAGTATAGCACATTGGTCCCATCAGAGTATCTATTGTAATCCACTTCAATTTTCAAATCTAAAATTCTAAATTTTGCAAAATTCCAAGTAGTAAATTTAACTTGGAAGATTCGACAATAACCTAAATATTGTTCCTGCAATATAGATCATCCAAAGAATAAAAAACGATTGAAATCGATATACATTTTCTCCCGAACTTTTCAGCAAAATTTTGTAAATGATTCGAGTCGCGTCGTAACACGAACATGGCAACGTTACTCTTTTCTCGTTAGACAAGCTAGTCTCGTCGAATTATTATGCTTTGTGTTTTTCTTCGCTAAGCCGGACGTGGCCTTGATTATCGCACGTGGCGCAGCTTTGCGATCGTCCCTGAAATTCGGCTATATCGGTGTCAACAAGGCGGGAAATGAAAATTCGACGTTAACGCGTATTTAACTTGGCCGGAAAGTGTTGTTTCGGTGTCGATGATAATTAATTCAGTTGCCTGTGTGTAATACACGTGGCCCCGCTGTATGGCGAAACATTTGTCGTGCCGTAATATCGATTCGATTTATCGCAGCCTCGAAACATACTACGAGTAAACTGCTTTTATACGAGATTTTTTCTACATTTTTAATTGTTTTCTTCGAGTATAATTGTACTGATTGGGTAACTTAATATTTATTAGGTAGAGGATTTTATAACAGCTTTAAACTGTTTTATTTTATATTGAAATGTGAATAGATCTTTCTCTACGTTTTAAATTATTTTTCTTAATTTATGTAGCTTTGTACTAGATATGCAATTGAACAAAATTGGGAGGAACTTTGTGCAAGGTTTTATTATCTATCAGCTCTAAAATTGCTTCACATTGAAACATAAATAGTCTTTTTACATTTTAAATTACTTTTCTTAATTTATATAGTTTTATAGTAGATATGCAATTGAATAAAATTTGGAACAATTATGTGAATAACCCAATAGCTCCAAAAATTCTAAACAGTTTCCTGATCCATTGAAACAGGAACAAAATATCTTTTCTTTCCTTTTAAATTATTTTTTAGTATTAATAGCTAAATAGTATTAAAATTTGAACCATCTAATTAATCTAAAAGCAGTTCTCTTCAGCTTCGCGTATGTCTCTACACTTTGAATTGTTACTTCTCATAATTTTTTTATTGTTTCAATCTACGGTAGATTGTTGCTTGTATAGAAGAAATTTTATTCTCAGTAATAATAATTTATTCGAAGGAAACGAGGTGAAAGTCCATGCAGAGTACCTCGTCCATTAATTTTGTTAAACAATGTTTTTTTTGGTCAGTAGATGACATTAATTCGATTGATCGTCAACACATTTTGCCCTTAATGACCTTGTAGCTTACATTATAGTACATCTTAACAAACAGCAGACAATAAAGCTGGTCCTCCGATAAATGGTTCGATATAGAACATTATATATCTGCAGTATTATATTACATTATTTTCATAGAGGTAAGAACGTCATTTAGTCTCGAAGACAGGTATAATATACAGTACGGTTGTAAGTGTCGATTTATGAAATTTTCTGTTGCCAATATTCTTAGAAGAAACGTAATTATTGAACATCTCGATTCTTGTATACTGAAAAAGCACTGCTTCATATAACAAGATTTTACTTTCATATAAGATTTAATTACAAGCAATCTGTGATTTCACTTTCACATGTAAGATTTGAAGTCGAGCTATTCTTTGTATCTCTGAAAAAGGACAAAACTTTTTGCCCAACTCACCAAATCTGGATTAATAAAAGCAACAGAAAGCATACGCTATTGGAGAGAACGCACTCTCTTCTACGGATAAAAGTTTCCTTTGGTTCCGTTTCTGTGACCATAATTCTACGAGCGCGTTAGGGGCGCCTCGTTATGCGTGCATGCACGTCCAATGCGAATGATATAATACCTGATATGCTAGTAAAAGTGGGTTGTGCAACCGTGTAATCGTGATTCGTTCGCGGATAAAACGAAATTAAGCTATATAAAATGTTTTGAGAGGGAAATACTATCCTGTGACAAACTAAAAGTACAGTTTGATGGATTCACTGCGTTATGACACAAATGATTAGATTTGAAATAGAAAATATGTAGAGAGTGATTTAAAGGAACAGGATTATGCACCGGCCGTTCACTGTACTGGTATTTAAAAATAGTAATTATAATTAATTTTGATTGATATCTCCAATTGCACTAGTTTGACGCACTGATACTTTTTGATCAAATTTTATCGAATTCGCTGCAATTTAGAGTTCAAGTCTAATTATTTGCATAGTCATCGATTGACTAAATAGATATATTTCAACTTTCTTTGTCTGCTTTAATATTGTAGCTGTGTTCTGACTGACGCACCCGACAGTGCGTAACCTTGATAGGGCAAGGTTAAGTACATTGCAGACCTGCGATTCCCAGGAAAACAATGTCAATCAAGGTGAAAGAGATCTCTTCAATTTCTAGAGATATTGGAGTACTTGAAAAAGTGGAAGTATATTGAAAATTTGCAAATGTAGGTATTTAGGAACTTATGGGTTTGGAAGCCTTGAGATTTGGGGGTCTAAGTGTAGGGAGTCTGCATTTGGGGGTTTAGCAATTTGGAGACTTAGGAGTTTAAGAGCTATAGGGAACCTTGGGATTTGGAGACTGGAATTTGGGGATGTAGGAGTAGAAAATTAGGATTTTGGGTAATTGGGGTATTATGGATGGAGATATATGGAGTTGCTCACTTAGGTATTTGTGAGTCTAAGAGTACATCTACAAATGTCGAAAGCTACGAATTTAGAGACATAGGTATTTGGTGATTCGCTTTGATATTTGAGAATCTAAGAGTTTGTAAATGTAGAAATGTGAAAACCTCGAAATTTAGGGCATTCCTGATCTAGGAAGTGCCTTTAGGTATTTGGTGGTGATCTAAGAAATTGCTGAGTTAGATATTTCAGAAACTTGGAGTACCTCTAGAAATTTAATCTAAGAAAGAGAAAATTTGCAAATTCCTAAATTAAGACATTTGGAGTCTCCATCTGATCCAATCATTTGTACCACATAAATGAAAATTTCTCAAAATAAGGCATTATTGCAAAATATAATCATCCGATAAAAAGAATCCAACTGAATCTTCTTGAGCAAACTTTGCTATTTTATTTTGGAATTTTTCGATCACCTTAAGACCACCATACTGTATGCGAGACCTGAAAAGAGACATGGAATCCGGCTATCGGATCTTACCTAAAACTTTCCACACATAGAGAGAGGGAGGTGCGTGCGTTTTCTCCACCTCCACGCCACTTCGTAATATCGTCGTAGAATGACAGTCATTAGCTGCGTACGAATAAATTCGCCAATAAAGATCATCCGATTCGCCATTGATTCGGAACGATTCAATACGATCGAAATTTCGAAAACGAGGAGGCACATTATTCATTCATCGAGGATACAGTGTGTCAATAAACGCCTTAAGAATTCGGGTAAACGACCGCTTTTATTTATTTCCGTGTTATCTCGACAAAATACTCTTTTTGGCGGCTCGAATCTCTGCTACCATCGAGGTGCATCGATGTTCCGTGCAAATATTGGGTTGGACAAAATTTCGTTACAATTTTCACGTTTCTATTTTATTATACATGTTCATTTTTCCGATACGTAAGAATGAATTTGGACAAAATTCCATTACTTCGTGTTTCTATTTTATTATTTAACTCGTTCATGTTCATTAACATGTTCATTTTTCCGATACATAAGAATGAATTTGGACAAAATTCCATTACTTTGCGTTTCTATTTTATTATTTAACTCGTTCATGTTCATTAACATGTTCATTTTTTCGATGCATGAAAATTAAGATATTTAATCTTTTGTGCAACGCGAATATTTTGTAGAAATACTTTTAATAGACTTGTGAAGGGAGTATGTTATTAATATATTATTTAACTCGATTAAGGAAGGATGAAGTTCCTCGTTTTTATTTTTTCGGTATAAAAGGAATATGTGTCTTCTGGCTTTCACCAAAATCAAGAGCATTTAAATATGAGTAGATTACCCTCTTGTTGAGAAACTCGGTCAATTTTTTGTTACACTTGTGTCACTACTCTATTAACATATTCTTCAAGTACTAAACTACGCTTCAAGCTATAATTAATCATTCTATTATATACCGATCTCAAAGCAGAAGTATTTTACATTCATTTTACTCATTTTTCATACCCGTCTCGTTCATTCAAACGTAATAAAATTTTACATTTTGTTTTTATTTTATTTTAAGTATGTAGTTAAAGTACATTTAATAAGCTGAAGAAGCATACGTAAAATGTATGTAAGTTCTTTCATTTCATATCGAAACAAAATGTAATTGCACAGTCGATTATTACAGAAAAAATTTTCAACATGAATCAGACATTTAGATTGTTAACGCAAATAGGATTTAGTCACCCATCGAATGACGTATTAAGCTACGCCATGTTACAAAACAATTTCCGTGAAAGTTAAAAAAATTATCGACAAACGATTGTATTATACGAATGCAATAAATATTTGTGTTAAAAAAAAAGATTGCGATAGTATAACGGAATAGTATGTGTAATGCATATCCGCATGAAACACGCGCGACCGTTGTGCGTGGCTCTATCTTTTGGTGAAAACGCGTATTAAGCTTTTCCCGCATCGGTAACGTAGGTGTCTGTATGTACCGCCTTTGAGCGGAAAATTTGAATCGCTTCGAATCAAACATTTCTTTTTAACATTTGCTTGTATTCGATGAACATAACGTATTACTTTTGATAAACAAAACGAATTCTCATAATTACGGATGTGTTAGAATTCAGAAATATTTCTCCATATAACATTTTTTTTATAGATATATCACAAAGTATAATTGAACAGAGTATTTGTCTCTTTCTTTATCGTTGAAACATACTGACTATCTCGTTAAATTATTATCTAATTTCATAAACGAGAGTTCAAAGTCAGACGTTTACTCCGAAAACAATAAGTTGATGCTTCAACTGTCTAGCGTTCTTTGAGTCTCATTAAATTCCACAAACTCAAAATTATTCAGTACTAATAGTCATCAAGACTCTTTATTTTCTTCTAGTTGGCAGTCAAAATGTACGACTTTAGTGATTGTAAATCGCACAAATTGTCTTGAATTTTTGACCATAAACCCTCCTAAGTCGCTCGTCTCGAATGAACCGTATTCATTCATTTTACAATAACCATCAAAGTACGTACCGTATAAAATTTGAGACTTCTTCAAAGTACCTATTGTCAAGATTGACAAAGGAATTGTCGATTTTCGCGCGTTTCAGGTATCGAAACGATGGCCGACCGGGAAAATGGCTCGGGCCGGCTGTCCGTCGATTTCGTCAAAAGTTTTCATTTGTCCGCGTCAGAAATTTCAGTTCGGGAAATTACGAACAAAAGGTTTTCAGGTATATCTTGTCCGCATTGTGAGGGATACATCTGCGTCGGTTCGATTGTATTTCAAAAGACCTGGACCTTTTTCTAGGAAGGCTGGAATTAGTTTCTTAATACTTTCATCTACCTGAGTTTCAAGTCCTTGAATACGATCCACGACTCGGTGTATTTCATCCTTCGATTTGAGACGTTGCAACATCGATTATCCTGTGAGCAACGGTGTTCTCCGACTTATTCCAAGAATGCGCTCTTTTCTATGTAGGTATTCTTTAATTAGAATCTTCAAGTATATGGAGTTAATATATTGCGTCATTTGTACCTATGTTTTATTGATTGGTAACTTCACGATACTTTAGTCATTTTCTAGGAAATTCAGTCATTTTTAAGTAAAGATGTTCACTGAAAAATGAATTAAATGAACAAGTTCAGGCTATTAACTCAACTGGATTTAAGTTAACATTGAATCGAGCAGTACCCGGTTTTAGTTTAAATATAGCAGGCTTAGAGAAGGTTTGAAATTAAGAATGAGTTAATGTCTGTTTAGATTAGTGTAGTATTGAAACGATACTCGAAAGTAGAAGCTATCTTTTGGGCTTGTATATCTCTGACTTATTAATCTAATTATTATTGTGCATGTAGAGGAAGGTAGCCTAATTTGGACCAATTTTATATTATTCACTATATAAAAACATGGAAGAAGTGTCAATAAAAATTAAGTAGTGGAAAAGAAACTCACTAAGGGAACCTTCAAAATAAAACCATTTATGAAATTTTAAATACCATTTATAATAGTAAAAAATAAATTCAAAAAAATCTTGTCATCGGTCCAATTTAGGAAACCGGTTTCCTTATTTGGACCGCTAGCTTCCTAAATTGGACCATTAGCATTTTTAACGACAATTACAACAATAGAACGTTTTAACTGCAGTACTAACTCCAGTACACGGAGTATGAATCCAAATGCGACATTTCATACATTGTATCATATTTTCTTCCTTGGTTTCTTCACACAATGTACAAAACCATGAACCACCATTTTCTTTTTTATGTTTCGGCATTTTGTCAAAGTTTGGTGAACTTATTTTTTTCAAGTTTTTTACGTTTATTCGGTCTAACTGCGATTTGTAAGGACTGCTTGTTATTTTCACTGCTTTCTGGGCTATTGGCGCACTGCAAGAAGACGAAGGACCATCTGGATTTTGATTTTTCTTTGCTCGCGGTGATATTTCTTCAAGAACTCTCCTAAATTGTTTACTCTCGTTGTCACTTCTATCTTCTTCATCATCACTGCTAGAAGTTGTAATGTGGTTGTCGAAATTGAACCGGTCCAATTTCGACAACTGTTTTCGGTCCAACTTCGGCAACTTGAATATTTTATACTTAATATTATAGAAAAACGTCAGACTAACATAACCTCATAAAATTGTAACAGGAAATTATAGATAGATAAGTAAGCTTTGTGATGATATAATAAGACCTGTAATTACTTATGTTTGGACGAATTAACGGCTTTCACTCTTACATCAAAATAACAAAGTTTGTTCGTAGTCAAACAAATAACACTTCTCTCAATGTAACCACGAGACGTTTCTTCAAAAACACGATTGCATTAACCTCGTCTACATCTACGTATAACAAGTTGCCTATCTAAAATCGCACAGATTTTATCAATCTTTGGATACCACAGCGGTCCAAATTAGGCTACCTTCCCCTAACAGTTTACTAAAACTACAAAAATATTCATTTCAACGTGGTATCATGTATGCATTGAATGATTAATAGTAATTCATTCTTAATAGAATTCATTGTTAGAATCATTGTTAATAGAATTTATAATATTTAGTATCGTTGACATATTTCTAATTTCTGAAACAAAAACCTTGAAAATTTAATATGTCTAAATTTGCAAATAACCAAAATTAAAAGCTTCATATATTTCATTTTACGAATCGTTATAAAAAATTATTATAAAAATATTAGTTAAAATTTGTTAACGATAGAGTGCAGTTGTTACTATCTTCAGCATGGCAGACGTGTTAATATTATCGCGACACTATGGTTGGTGGAAGGGTACAGAGAGCAAGAAATCACAGCGTAGAAATGGCTGTCGCTTGCTGTAGGGTGGATGGCCGCCATTTGCAAACCAGCCTTCACCGGTACACGCGTTCATTAGCATACAAGTTGATACCAGTCGAACTACCGTAATATTATGACATCTTTCACGACGTGCAGTAACGTTTATTTTGCTCATTAACACATTTTAACATTAATTTTAACGTCCATCCGATCTGTTACCAAAATTTTCAACTTACCATAAAAATCAGTTGTTCGTAATAACCATCCTGCTTTTACTGTACTTTATATTCTATTACGTTTTGCGGTTAAATTGTAAGAGTTAATAATTGTATCTTCAACGGATGCTTCATCTTTACGATGTTTTTATAATTTGTTTACATCTTGCACCGCGGTTAAATTGCACAAATGAATAATTGCATTCTTAACAAAGTAATGTATTTACGTTATTATTTATTAGAAAAATTTTGCAAGTGTTCAATAAAATTGTAACTATATGAAAATTTAAAAACTTGAGAATTCATAGAGATATCGAAACTTAGAAGAGCTTGAAAATTTGAAAACAGAAATTTAAAAATGAACAAATGGAAGTTCGAAACCTCGAATATGAAGTAATTTTCAAGTTCACATATAAATTTAAAGGAAGTTTAGAGATTAGTCGTACAATGTGCCTTGAAATGTAAACATTTGAAATAATATGAATGGGATTGAAAATAATGCGCAACTTTCGTCATTTATTCTGGCGAAACGAAGATAAGAGGATCATTAACACCGCACCGGAAGAAACCGCTGACTACAGCGCTGAAGAGCATCTTCGCGGATTCGTTTGCTTTTCTGAGAACGAACGCGATGACGAAAGACGAAAGACTAGCCGAAGAGGCGAGCTACCGATTATCCTTCGTCTCTCGTTTGATTTTTTTCCACCGTTCCACGAGGTGTATACTCAGGACGTGCCCCCGACGAGAACGAGCAAAGTGCAAAGAACCCGAAGAACAAGCTGACCCGGGAGAATTCCATAATTATCACGGAGCTAACTCGCGTTACTCCGATTTGCGGTCAGCAGATGAAGAACACACGAGTCGTTATATCTTGCACGCTTCGAGATAATACAGGCTTAGACGTTCGACGTAGGCTTCCTTCGGATAAGGATTCCTATGGAAATTTCACCATTTTTATATTCCTACTTTTTCCCATTTTCAAATCCCTACATTTTTTAATTTTCTACTACTGCATTTTTAAATTTCAAAATTTAAAGTGGTCAAATTTTAGATTTTTCAATTTTTTTTTTATGTAAAAATTAAACTTAAACTTGTCGAATATCGAAGTTTTATTTCGTTAAAATTAATATCATATTTTACTAAATTTCTTTTTATTGTATTTAAATAATTCGATCTCTTTAAGACAGTCTTAAAATGATTATTTAACGAATTATAAACTTTCACGGTGCAAATTATGCAAAGTTCAGTTTCTTGGGATTTTGAGACAAGTTTCTTTGAACTTTTTTAATATTCCGTGAAGTAGGTTCAATAACTTGATTTCCCTGGGGTGGCTGCTGACAGGTGTTACAAATTTAATATAACTCTACGGATAGAAAGGATAAAATAATTTTTTATCGTTCAATTATTATTATATTCATTTCTGTACGAAGGGCTTCTCAAAAAAAATGTAGACATTTTGCCTTTTTATGAACGTCACAATTTTTATGATCTGACATTACAATATCATAAATTTTATAATGTTCATCATCTTATGTGGAGTTGTGTGAAGACTGGTTAGTCGGGCGTGTACATTTATTTTTTTTCAATCCTTGCAATATGATTTTTATAAATAAAATATGTATAATGTATACGTTCTTACATTCTAGTTCCCAAAATTATTTTTTGTTCCAATATTTTCTAACTTGTAAAAATATTTAAGACATAAATTTACAACCCATGCGGTACAATTATTTTTTGCTGCTTAAAACTTACTAAGACACTGTTTATTCTAACTTGCCCCAAAACAGTGTCCCACCAACATGGAACCATTATCGAACGAATTAACATGAAATTAACGTGAATGAATTATGAAATTGTTTCCAAAATTAAAAGATATAATTTGTAATGAGTATTTGAAAGCATAAACTATGTGTCTCAAATGTAATTTGTCGTATTCCTCAAAGCACAATTTTTTCAACAAACCCTGCGACAGCACGCAAGCTTCGATGTCGGTGAACCAACGAGTTTTCCACATTGTGATTGGTCTTTCTCTTTTCTCGTTTTCTTGACCATGAACGAAGGTCACGCAAACTTACGTAAAGAACCGTGCATTTGACTCGCGAGAGCATCACTTATTCAACATGTCCATTCCAACATCGAGCTATCCATTCGTTTACGTGCTTTTCGAGACGATACGAAGAACGAAGCAAGAGAGAGAAGAGAATGCAAACGACAAGAAAAACGGACGAGTTCGTGTTCGGTTAAGCTCGTTGCGTTTCCCTTGCTGATTCAAAATTAATGCTCGTCTGTCCAACGTAATTGGATTGCTCGTCGATAGCCTGTTCTTCGACCACGAAAATCAAGGATGGTAACATTTGTTAGGGCGTTAACTTCTGGTTAATTCTTTGAACTCTAATTCTTATGTTCATTTTATACATATTCAAACTTAAGGAATATTGAAATTTTTAGCTACCTTTGAAAATTTGACAATTGTTAGGTTTTTGAATGTTCAAATTTCTGAGATCTATAGTTTCCCAGAGCTCTACATTTTCAAATCCCTGAATTTCCATATCCTGGAGTCTTCAAACCCCTAAATTCCCAGATCTCTAAATCTTCAACTCCCAGAATACCCAAATCTCGAAATTTCCAAATCCTGAAGTCTTCAAATCCCTAAATTCCCAGATCTCGAGATCTCCAAATCCCAGAATACCCAAATCCCTAAATTTCCAAATCCTGGAGTCTTCAAACCCCTAAATTCCCAGATCTCGAGATCTCCAAATCCCAGAATACCCAAATCCCTAAATTTCCAAATCCTGGAGTCTTCAAACCCCTAAATTCCCAGATCTCGAGATCTCCAAATCTCAGAATACCGAAATCCCTAAATTTCCAAATCCTGGAGTCTTCAAACCCCTAAATTCCCAGATCTCGAGATCTCCAAATCCCAGAATACGCAAATCCCTACATTTCCAAATCCTGGAGTCTTCAAACCCCTAAATTCCCAGATCTCGAGATCTCCAAATCCCAGAATACCCAAATCCCTAAATTTCCAAATCCTGGAGTCTTCAAACCCCTAAATTCACAAATCTCTAAATCTCCAAATCCCTGAATTCGCAAATCTCTAAATTTCCAAATCCTGGAGTCTTCAAACTCCTAAATTCCCAAATCTCTAAATCTCCAAATCCCAGAATACCCAAATCCCTGAATTCGCAAATCTCTAAATTTCCAAATCCTGGAGTCTTCAAACTCCTAAATTCCCAAATCTCCAAATCCCAGAATACCCAAATCCCTGAATTCGCAAATCTCTAAATTTCCAAATCCTGGAGTCTTCAAACCCCTAAATTCTAAGATCTCGAAATCTCCAAATCCCAGAATACCCAAATCCCTAAATTTCCAAATCCTGACGTCTCCAAACCCCTAAATTTCCAGATCTCTAAATCTCCAAATCCCTAAATTTCCAAATCCCTGAATTCGCAAATCCCTAAATTTCCAAATCCTGGAGTCTTCAAACCCCTAAATTCCCAAATCTCCAAATCCCAGAATACCCAAATCCCTAAATTTCCAAATCTTCACATTTCGAAATCCCCAAATCTCCAAATTTCCGCCTTGTGCAGTACACACGAAAATCAGCTGGCCGATGGTCAAGGTGCGCACGTTTCTCGTTTCATCGGCAAATATTTATCGGTTGTAGCGAAAGGTTCGCGAGAGGAAATGACGAGATGAAATCGCAAAAACAAATCGAACTGACACCCGATGAAATAAGGGTTGACGCGTGCGAGAGGGATGGGACGAAGATGCGTAGGAAGCAAACAAGCCGGGACGGTCAGTTCGAGTCACGGTCCTGTACGAAATTTTAATTAAATTTCATAATCTCGAGACGGCGCTGTCCCACGCATTGTACCGCGACAGGGACTTAAGCTTTTGTCGCGCGATCCAGACTCGTCGTCGTCGTTCTTCTCGCAGAGAATATGCCGTGTGATGATTGCACTCGTCTCTTTCCCGTTTCGTTACCAAATGAACGTGTATACCGATGGGGTACGTTTAATTAATTCATGGCTGCCACCGGCGTCGAGATGCTTTCCCTACCGCCCGTAAATAGCCGCGTTCCCTAAATTCGATTAAAACTATAATCAGTGTAATAACGCGGGATAAAAAAAGGAGAGGGACTGAGAGATCGGAAAGAGAAAGGAGATTGAGATCCTGGAACAGGAAACAGTTCCCATTTATCCTACACTTTTTCAATGTTTGTTCATATCGTGCCAAATGTTCGTCCTTTTTTACCACTGTCGATCTCTCTCGCAGCCTTTTTTTTACCGGAATTTTACGCTTTTAATGGATTTCTCGCGATTTTAACGGACAGTCGCGTTTTCGGGAAATTAATGCGTTAATAGAGTTCGATTTAACTTATATTTCAATGCGTAAAGTTTACGTAAACTTGTATTGTTTCGGTGTTTTCGGTTCGCTTCGATCATTATTTTGGTTCTCTTTATATTCATATTTATCTGATGCTTAATGGCAGATTTTTGGTTTAATATCACAATTTGCAGCTTTCTCAATTTTTGGATAAAACTAAAACTGTTTCATAATTTGATTGTTTCTGAAAATTTTTGAATTTGTACTGATAGAGATGGATTTAAGAATGTACATGGATCTAAAGAATATACAGATTTAAGAATCGAAAAATACTCATATTTTTATATGACTGCGTCTAAAAATCTAGGGATATAGGGCTTCAATTTAAGAACGTAGAAATATAGACATAGTGATCTATATCTGAATTAAGATAATTAATAGTTAAAGATATAGGGATCTAGAAGTTATGTAGAAATATCTACAGATCTCTGAATTTATAGATACAAAGTGCAGAAATGAGTCATAACGATTTAGCAATCTAGGAATATAAAAGCGTTCAAATCTACAGTTACTGAATCTAGAAATCTTTAATATACGTCATAATACATTTGTTCTGCCTTTATACCTACTTTAAATATCACACGAGTATAAAGAATTAATAAAGTTAATCATAAATTTAACCATAGTGAACTAATAACCAGTCGTTCAAACTCAAAAATCGGTCACATTAATCTCTTATATTCCCTTGCAATTTAACGATCAAGCATCCACGTACGATGCATCTTCTACGTTAAAACGTGTAGCATTAGTTCACTCGTACAACACTCGCTGCCACTGCAAAGTTAAGCAGATGAAGTCGCTTCTCGTGACCACGTGTTCGTGACATTTTCTACGTTCAAGAGCAATCTCAATTAACCGAACACCTTTCCCCACGTACAATTAATTCCGATCAATTACCAATCTTTGGCCCTCATTTCGCCAAGCAACCGACGAGCAAAAAACTTGTCTGATCGATTACCAAGAATTATTTTGGTAGAATCGGGCGTATCTTAGCCAGTAATTCCCAGCAATGGTCGGGGTGTAAGAATTTGTATCGGATGACTTTCCGCGGGTTTGTCCGCTTATCGGAAACACTCGTCCATTGGTCCTTGCCTGTTCCTGGTACTTGGCGGTAGTTTCGCGTAAAATTTCTGCGAAAGTTGGATGATGCCGCGACCTACAGGCGTGTGCTTCGCCCACGCACCTTCCCAAAGTATTGATTACTTTCTGCCCGTGAGAAGGATGGGACGGGAACGAGGGGTGACAGGGAGGAAAAGGAAGAGGAAGCGGTAGAGGAGATGGAGAAGCTCGGAGGAGGGAGTAGAATCAGAGTAGAAGGGGTTCTATCTCTATCTCTCTCTATCTATTCGTCCTTCTCTCTTCATCCTTCTATCGCACACACCTATGCACGCTCGTTTACACGCTCATACATTCTCGTTCACTCTCTCGTGCTCTACCTCTTCCCTGACTTTGTTCCTCCTTCTGGACACCACCCTCTCCTTTCCGCGAACGATTTATACGCATCTTCTCGCTCCCGCCTTCGACCATCCTTTCAGTTCGCCAGAAGCCACCATCCACGATCATCTACAGGGCCGTTCACGAGATGCCCAGAACGACCCTCGGGGCAGCGCGCGCTGCTCCGGAACGGAAACGGGCAGACGATGGCTACTCGTGTGCACCGATCACCTCTCACCCTATAAATTATTTAGAAACCCTCACCACTTCTACACTCCCACATTACCATATTCAAGGTAATGTACATCCAAATCTATCTACTGAAATTTGCAATTCTTCACGATTTGAAAATTTCAAGTGTTCCACATATTCCATGTCGCCCTACAAATTATTTAGAAACCCTAACCACTTCTAGACTCCCACATTACCATATCCAAAGTAATCCTGTTTATCCAAATCTATCTACTGAAATTTGCAATTCTTCACGATTTGAAAATTTCAAGTTTTCCACATATTCCATGTCGCCCTACAAATTATTTAGAAACCCTCACCATTTCTAGACTCCCACATTACCATATCCAAAGTAATCCTGTTTATCCAAATCTATCTACTGAAATTTGCAATTTTTCACGATTTGAAAATTTCAAGTTTTC
Source organism: Megachile rotundata (assembly GCF_050947335.1). Lineage (NCBI taxonomy): Eukaryota > Metazoa > Arthropoda > Insecta > Hymenoptera > Megachilidae > Megachile > Megachile rotundata. The sequence continues at coordinate 18,088,249 of NC_134983.1, forward strand.
CACATATTCCATGTCGCCCTACAAATTATTTAGAAACCTTGTGTAACCACTTCTAGACTCCAAACTCCCAGATTACCATATCCAAGATAATCCTGTCTATCCAAATCCTGTATCTCCTCCTGTATCTGCAATTTGCAATCTTTTACGATTTGAAAATTTTTAATTTTCTACAGATCTGAATCTTGAAATCTCTCGACTTGCCACTTACCTTAGGATTCCAAGAATTTTTGAATTTACAATTATTTGAAATTTAACACCGGAGTGTACCTCTGTGTCTTTTTTCAGTTCGAGAAATACTCTGACACGGACTTGACGTCGAATGAAACTGGCGCAGATAATCGCGATATCATGCGATACGTACTTTTTATACGAATTAATTGACACAGCTTGAATAATTAATCGTATCGAACGATGGTGAAAAATTATCGCATTAAAAATTACCGCGTTAACGGTACCGACGCTTGAAGAACGTGCTTCGATGGATCGAGCGCTTTATTGACTTTTCACTGTTGGCTGATTTGGGAATTGTTTTATGGAAAAATTTATCTCTCCGATAAATCCATCCGTTCGTTCGGAATGAGAGATTCTTTTAAATGTAAGAAATTATTGATAAAATAGGGAATATTTAACGGTGGATAAAATGGAGAATGAAATGAATAATTGATGTTAGAGTTAATCGATTATCTCCGGTATATGTTCATTTTTGGTGATATATTGTATCATTAAAATAATATGTTAATTCTTTTCTTGGTAGGAAAGATGCGTTGGTCCACTGTGAAATTATACATAATAATATATTTAGAGGGTTGATCAAGAATTTTTGAATATTTCACCCCTGAATTCTGTGTCCCGAAATTTCGAGTTCTCCAAGTTCCAAAAGTTCGACGCCTCCAAATTCCTACGCCCCTAAAATTTCAACTTCTCGAAATTCCTATGTCCCAAAAATTTCAACTTCCCCAAATTCCCATGCCCTAAAAATGTCAACTTCCCCAAAATTCCTGCATTCCTACAAAAATTTCCATTTTCCCCGATTTCCACATCTTCAAATTCCCGATAAACTACTTACCCGAATATTTACCAAATCAATAGTTTCGCAAGAATCTGATATTTGCAACCTATATTCTGACATGGCCGTTATACCCTAAGACGATCGAATAAAAAAACAGGCAGGTGTTCCATTGTACTGGAGGCTAGTCTATGATAGCTGACGGAACTTTTAGCTCGCGGTTCGAACGATTCGAGGAGGATGTAAGAAGAATCGATCGACCTACCGACCGACCGACCGAATCCAAGGACGTAAATCGGCGGCGTTGTCGGGGCCGGATCGGCGCTCCTTTTCAAACGGGGCGAAACTCTTTAATTTCGCATCGCCATAAATAATTTGACCGCAGACCCGAGGCTTTCCTGGAACCAGGCCTTCCTTGCTCTTCCCAGACGCCGACGCTTCGACTCGACCGCATAACTTGACATGTATCGTATAGTCAATACCGAATCTTCCCTAAGGAAAATATGCCAACCGATAGATCTTGTACTCGATGAATTTTCGGGGGACTTTTGGTCATTTGAGTACATGCGATTCGGTTTAGAATTTGGGGACCTGGTGGTTTGGGGAGATACGGTTTTTGCAAATTTAGGGATTTGAGGATTTAGGAAGTTGGGGGTTCAGAAATTTGGTAGCTCAGAGATATGGTAATGTATTGCGGTACTTTCAGATTTGGGGGTTTGTGAGAGTGAAAACTTAGGGATTTGAGAATTTGGAAGTTTGGGAATTTGAGGGAATTTGAGGGAATTTGAAAATGTGAAAAGTTCAAATTCCAAAGATAGAAAGTATCCAAATTATTAAACATCGGTAAAATGTCCAAATTAAAAATTTCACAAATTTCCAAATTCGGAAAAGTGAATCCAAGAGTAAATTACAGTTCGCTAAGAAGAGGACTACTATGTAATTACGATCCCGTTCCAGCGCTTAGCTGTAATTTTAAAGCGAATCTTATTTAAGAAACACGACTGATATATCGGACGCGGTTAAATCTTATCCTAATCGATTCGGTATCTATGTCACGAGGCGTTCTCCATTATGTACAAGCGTCAGATTTGGTAAAGACAAAATTACGAACGTTAAAAATTATTGGACCCAGTTTCACCGAGATATGTTTAGCTGTCTCTTACACTTTGGCAACAGCCTTTGCTAATGGGACACGTCGATTGACGTTCACTTTTGACCTACATTTCTACGGACGATTTACCAGCGAATCTGTTTAGATATTTCATCGTTAATATTCATTTGAAAATCTTGATACTCTAATAAGCATCTGGCTTGATGAGTCTTTCTAATTCTTGCGTGATATTTATGCTTGTCGAAGCATTAGAGTTGTAGCTGAAGTCTGATCCCTTTGATTGTGGAACGTTTGCAATTTAGAGAGTTGAAATTTGAAAGAGTGGTCATTTTGAAATGTAGACATTTTTACTTTAAGGTATTTGGAAATTGGAGAATTTGGGAGTGAATTGGGGTGTTTTAATATTTGAGGGTTTGCAAGATAGAAATTTAGGGATTTGGGAATTTAGGGATCTGGACATTTGAAGGTTTAACGTTTTAGATATTTGGACATTTGAGAAAGGAGAACTGTAGGAAGGTAGTAATTTGAGGTTTTGGGAGGTTAAGAAGTTGGTACAATAGCTTTCAAAGCATTTGGAACTTCAGATATTTGTAAATTAGTGAATTTTACAGTGTGACAATAATCTAAATATTTGTGAAATTTAGAAATTTCAAATTTTCTAATTAGTTAATTGGAAAGTTAGCAAATCTGAAAATGTATGCTTTCAAAAATCAGAAAAATTTAGAATCTTGAAGATCAATCTCAAAACTCGATAATGTAGAAGGTTTCAAGAAATTCCATCGTTATGAATACTTACTCTTATAAAAAACTGTAATTTCACCTAATATGTGATTAACCTCTTGCCGTGTCATTTATTTATGAGGTGCGTCAGTCAAGACTAACCATTCAGGACTAAAACATTAAAACGAACAAAGAAAATTAAAATGTTCTAAGTATTTTATATTCAGGGATCCTTGACAACGCAAATTATAGTTGGATCTAAACTTCAAGTTGAAGAGTATTCAAAATTTGAGTAAGGTTTATCGCATTTGAGTTGTGAATGCGTCAGGAGTCAGACTCGTTAAAGCACGGCAAGGGGTTAAATAAAACCGTGAAGAAATTACGAACTAAAGAAAGTGCCTTTGTTTACCGTAATCGAGATACGTAATGACATTTACCGTCGAAGGGAACAAATATTTGGATGCATTCACATGGCATTCACGTGGCCGATCGAGAAAATTACGAGTCGGTCTTTTATTATCGATTAGGAGGAGGGAAGGTTCGAAAGGCTAGAGAAAATATTTTCACCGAGAGAAAGGAAGAAACGAAAGGCAGACAAACGCGCGGACTGGCACGAAATGACAGGCCCATCTTCGTTATCAGTATACACGCCGTCAATTTTCGTAGGCGCGAATCGGGCAGCCGTGTAATCACTTTAGGTAGTACTAACTTTCGTAGTCTCGCCGAATCGATCCGCGTTCGGTCGGTTTCAACGAACGGCCACCGGTAATCCGGCTTGGTGCACCTCGCCTTTCTTCCACCATTTTCTATCTTAACACCTTATCACTTATTTCTTCGATAAATATTTTCCTTCAAAAACCATGCATTTCGATAGGGTTTCAAATTTCGACTTTTCCATCTTTTTGATCTATCGAACACGTAACATGTAAATCTGTTGAATGGACAACTTCCATTTTCTGTCAGAGACTGTGGAAATATTTTCAGACTCATCTCGGATCATTTTCTGTTATAAGACGCTACTATTTATTTCTCTGATAAATGTTTCAAATCTGTTCAACTTAACATTCCTCCAACAACTATACTGAGCAGCTAAAGTATTTTGACTACCACTTTATGTTTTAACATTTGATCTTACATTCTTGGAACGTGTTTTGTAAATATGTTGAGCGGATAAATTCAATTTTCTGCCAGCAACTGTAGACATATAGCCTACTTCGTCTTCCAGGATTTTCTGTTTGAATTCTTTCAATAAAAGCCATTTCAACGAATAGTTGAAATCTGCTATGTGGACAGACGGTTTCCTTCAAGAAACACCGAGGAATAAAAATATTATCAGACTGTTTCAAATTTTGACACCATTTTGTACTTTGACTTGATCAATCAATCCTTCAAGAAATATTTGAGATCTCCTTAAGGAACTCTTGGGGGCTACAGATATTTGGGAATAGCAAGATTTGATTTGAATTTAATCATCAACGCAAGGCTTATCGTACGACACGAGTCAATCAGTTTCAAGATCGACCTGTAATAAATATTTAAAATCTAATTATTTTCATATGATCATCATTTTAACAATTTACTAGTTGCTCGAATTTCCGCAGTAATTCTTACAATTTTATTGTTCAAAACGAACAAATCGTGCTTACGATCTGGTTCTTTGTCTGTTTCAGGTAAGCATCGGGATATTTTTGATCCTCGCTGAATTCGGGATAAACATATCGCGTGACTCGGCTCGATTAACCCATTGACAGATTCTCACGAATTATCTGCAAATTTTCGAGTTTCACCGTGGATGTAAGTTGTACGATAATTCCATACCGTCGACAGATTATAAGGCCGAAAGAACGGTGAAAATTGAATTTGTCGGTGGGTTAAACGACTCGTGGCAAAAAGCGAGGTTATACGGCGCCGATACACCTTAATTTCTAAGCAACAATTTCGGAGGATACAGCGGTGAGTGATGACCTCGCGTCCACCATATCTTTTATACCCTTCATTCGCTCGAAACAACACACGAGCCGACATTAATAGTCGATCGTAGGTAAGATTGCCAGCTGTAACGGGATTATTCCGGGAATAGGAAAAGAGAAACGGCTCGCGAATTTATTAATCGATCCACTGAGACACGGGGTACATGTTAGACCAGACAAAGTTTCTCCAAAACTGACCCTGGCCTCGCTTCCCATCTGTCGCACTATTTCGAATAGTTTCTTGAGCCTTGTCTTACCTACGTTTGCAATTTTCGTCTCTCGCACGTTTCTAATCCACAAATTTCGTTTATGCCAACGAGCTAACGTTCGGTACACTCTGCTTTCAATAACGATACATATATTTGACAATTTTTCATTTACTTTCAACTTCACTTTCTTCACAAATTTTTATATTTTTTAATTTCTTCAATTAGCAAGACCCCTAAATTTATAGATTTTATCATACGTTAAAAAGTAAAATTTTTAAGGTAACCTAAGTGTCTGAGCCTGATAGTTCAGTGAAAATATCTGCTCAAACATTTTATTAGTGTACCGAATATGAGCCTAATTTTTATAATGCCTTATTTGGAAAACAATTTGTATTTTATAGTGCATCTTTTTTAAAACAATTTGGATGATCAAATTTGAAACTGACATTCGATATTTATATTTTTCTATGAAACATTTCTTAATGATCAAGCATCAGTAGCTTTGGAAATGACCAGCTCACCCCAGACTTAAAGTACAGTAACTATAGAAATAAAGTAAAGTAAAGTACAGTAACTAATTTAATAAAAATTAAAGTTTCTGATCTCTGTAATATCGCGAACATTAATCACAGGTAATCAACATAGATTTCAATCACGCGGATTACAGAGCGAATCGTCTTGTTATTTCGATACATTATCACCATACATCTACGTGGCCATTTGACGAGTTAACAGGCACGAATGCACAACCGGTATTTGCGTGACTGTGACAGGATAAAACGGCGGCGAGAGAGGTATGGGGAAGAAGCATCAGGCGTGTCTTTCAAAATGAAGTCCTCTTTTATTATGGCAGAGCAAACAAATTCTTTCAATCGTGGCCTCTTCGCTATCATCTCCCTTTGAGATTAAATGTAGCCATCCACCGAGCCCTCCTCGTTCGATTCAGTTTTTTCGAGTATTTAAGTACAGTCCCGGGAAGAAGTTCCCGCGAAAACTTCTGCCGGTTGATTTTCGGAAATTAGTACACTCCAGTGCAACGTAAGCTTCCTTCGACTTTTCGTACTCTCGAATCTTCAACTTTTCTCTGAAGACATCCTAGTTCTTCAAATTTCTCCTAAATTCCTATATCCATCCTCCCTGTCAAATTTCTTAATACCCCAAATCCCCAACTTCCCAAATTCCGGCACACCTAAATCCCTAAACACCCAAATCAACTATTCGAATTTCCATAGCCCCAGACCTCAGACCTAGAACTTCCCAAATCTCCAAGTATAAAAAGCCATAAATCCCTAAACTTCCATAGATTCATAAACTTGTAAATCGTCAAGTTCCTAAATTCCCATATCTCCAAATGTCCAGATCTCTAGATCCCAGGCTAATCTCCAAGTATAAAAAGCCATAAATCCCTAAACTTCCATAGATTCATAAACTTGTAAATCGTCAAGTTCCTAAATTCCCATATCTCCAAATGTCTAGATCCCTAGATCCCCAGGTTACTAAATCCGCAGTTCAATTACTGAATCCACAAATCCCTGCATCCCCAAGTTGCCAAACCATATCCTTAAATCGTGTAATATCTAGATTCCCGTATTCTTTGTATATTGTGTAACAAGAATAAATCTTATCAAGCCTCCTCATCGTGATTGCACGTATTCGTCATTCTTCTTGGTGAAAAGGCTGCGATAATCATCGAACGCCACACTTATCGATTGAGTCGCGCAAGCTCGAAAGGCATCTCAATATCCAGCAAGATTTCACCGGTTGAACAGCGGGAACAAGCCCCGTTCGTATCCGGTACAATCGCTATCGATAGCAAACAAGCCGAAGCAGGGCCGGCGCCAATTTTCTGCAATGTGTGGGCTGCTTCCTTCTTGAAAGTTTGATGAAATTTCGTATTTCATTTGGAAAATATTTACCCACTTTCACAATCTTCTGCATTCTGAACTTTTCATACTTTACCTTTGCAAATTACTGAAACTTGTAATTCTTGTACTCTTAAATATCTGAGGTAGCAAGTTACAAAATCCGCAACTACTCTGCCAAATGAAATGATATCCGAAATAAATGATTATTTTCAAATTCTAAAACTCTCAAGTATAAAAGTTATCAAATCCCAAAATTCTCGTTCCCCCAAATTACCAACTTTCCGAACTATCGAATTATCAAACGTGAAAGTTTGAAATACCTAAGTGATCAAATTTTCATACGCTGAAATTCCTGCGCTCCATCCAGGAGAAAAATTTGCTCCGCCGCCCCTGAGCCACGGAGTGTTGCTTTCCCGGGCTTGTACTCTGCCCTTGAAATTTCCCTCTCGGTTTCCCTTGGCTCGCCCCTCGTCGCGCTTCGTGGAAAATACGCGGGGAGGGAGGTGGAAATATAAAAGCAAAAAAAAAAGAAGGAAAGAAAAGTTAGAAGAAGAAAAAGAATAAGAAGGTAGAAGCGAGAGACGAAATAGAGGGGAAGGAAGGGGTGCTAGGGAGTTATCGAGGGAGAGGGTAGGTCTGGATGGCAATGCCCAGCAAACGGCGCGACCCTGCTCGCGATAAGTTTGCACAGAGAGCGAGAGTGCGTAGAAAGAGAAAGCAGGAATGATTTCGCTCGGAAAGGGAAAGAGAAAGGTTTGGAGGGTACGGTCGAAGGGTGAAGAAGAGGCGAAAGGGAGCTGGTGTATACAGAGGATAGAGGTTGGCGGGGGTGTGGGCGGGAGAAGAGGGAGAATCAGCGCGACGTCGGCTCCGACTAAATCGTCGTCGTCGTCGGCGTCGATGGTGGTGGTAGTGGGTGATGGTGGTGGTGGCGGAGGAGAAGAAGGAGGTAGAGGGTGGTAGCGGCGTTGGACGAGTAAGAGGGTTGGAATGGAAGTCGTGAAAGTCCAGAATAGGGATGGTGGAGCGACGAAAGGGGCGCCACGTGCTCTACGGGAGAGGGTCGTTCATCCCCGGGTCAAGGTTACCCTCCTCGCGGACCTCACCCTCGCGACTGCCGGCACCGTGCCATTTACCCTCAGCATCGCGGTTGCAGCCACCATCGATCCTTATTTTGCTTTTTCTCTCTGGCGCCTTTGGGAAACTCTTCTGTGATTGTTTTCGCGGGTTTCTTGCTCCATCGAAACTTTCCTTCTTCTCTGCTCTGTTGTACCGGGGTCAAGGTTATCCCTTTACGTACAATTGCCCGGTCGCCGTTCATTCTTCGATCCTGTCGCCACCGATGCTTCTCTCGAAACGACTCTTACAAATTCTTGCAGGTTTCGACCCCTCGTGCTTGTACACCCTTTCACGAATCTGGGAAATTGATACAGGTGGAAGTAATTACCAACTATATTTCCGCGAGCTGTTTAACATCGACTTCTTCAAATAGTCGACATCAACTTCAAATTTATTTATACTCGAATTCGACGCAAATAAAATATTTACATAAAAGATGCTTTATCGTCTAATCTCTAAATCACGATTCGACTTGACATTTTTACTCCAATTCAATTTTAAAAAATAATAAAGAAATTAAAATTCAGATGGACTTAAGTGAGACTCCTTAATTATGTGTCGCTAAATTATTGTAACAAATAGCAAGTTACAAATAGTACAGGTAGAATAAAATACTCCGTCTACGGTGCCCAATTCTATGATGCCAAGAAGTGTGTGGTTTCTGAAAATTCTCTTGATGTTTTTCACGTAAGCTTTCCCCCAACGAGAGCGGAGTCTCGTTAGGATGGCCGGGATTATTAAATTTGCGTGCACCGTGTCCGGCTGACTTTTATCAACAAATGCACATGACGTGCGTGAATGAACTTTGCGATTCATTAATCTGATGGAAGACCACTCGTGATCCTGAATGTACTCCCACTGGCCCTGGGCGTTTACCCCGGGCTTACCTCGGCTGCAACTCTTTTTATCGATCCTTGTGCACAGACCCGATACTTTCGCCGCCTTTCATCAGCCAATCAGGGCTACGCCTCTCACGCTTAAATGAAAATTATACCACTGTCACCTTCGTATATTGTTGATATCGATGATGTTATCTATAAATTTCGATCATAATTTTATTGATAAATTTTATTTTACTTGGATTTCTAAATCTTTGTATTGCTGGAACCTTAGATTTCTAGGATGCTAATCTTCTGGATTGCTATAACCAGTTGACGGTGGAATTTAGTTTCAAAAGGTCACCACAGGGTGCGGAATTAAAAACAAGGAACGACGTGTATACACGTCGAACGCAGGGCACATGGTACTATTAAACATTTTACAAAAAACCAGGAAGGATTACATTTTTATTCGTCAAAAAAACTAACAATTCGTTTCTGAATACGTTATTCTTATTAAAAGCTTGAAAATTGTCAAGAAATAATACTATACATAAACAAGTCTTGTGTAAAAATGTATAAGACTTTACCTCACAGAGCAACGTGCCATTATTGGCCCTGCTAACTGCTGACGCAGTTTCTCCGCAAATCAACGCTGGCCGTCCAAGTCGCGGGTTAGGTATGTAATTAGTTTTGATACGCGAGCCCCAATCCATATGAAATATTAGGTCTACCGGAAAGTTCTGTCCGTTTTTAGAATTAACCTAACCATTCTAAAACGGACAGAACTTTCCGGTAGACCTAATACGTAGCGGTCGTATTGGTAATGTAAAGGGAACATACCACCAAATAATATTCTTATTACATTTTACTGAGATTTCGAGTTTTTATAGTGAATGGTAATTTTTTATTTTACACGACGAGTATACACGTCAAACGCACCGCAGTAGAGATTTGGTCTGACGTGTATACACGTCGAACGCACTCAACTGGTTAATAGTCTTCTTGGTTCCTATATTGGTTCCTTGGTTCCTATATTCCTTCACATAGTATACCACATCTTCAGATAGTATCACATTCCGGTACCTACAGATGTACTTTCAGATTTCTTCCAAATTTCTATACTTCCAGATTCTTATATGATGGTTACTCTAGGTACCTACACTTCCAGATTTTCATATCACTCGGTACATTCCTAGATCCCTATATTCCTAAATTCTTGTATTCGATTCCTATATCCTCCCTAAGTTCTCAGACCCTCCTCTTGTACCCTTAGATCCCTATGTCACCACCGTATCACAAGATTCCTACATGTCCAAATCGTATACCCCCAAATTCATACATTTCCAAACAATTCTTCTAAATCCTTATCTTCCCATTTAGGAATGTAAGAATATAAGTCTCAAGCCTGTAAACATACTCTATTAACTATTTCCTAGAATTCCTTATACATTATCGAATAAAAAAGTTACAAAAAGGATGATACTGCGATTGATCGCGAAATACGCTGTGCAACTTGATGGACGATCGTGTCGTAACTTTTATCTGGGGCAATCCATGAGTAATTCAGATGACTATACCCTTTTCTGTTTAAATATCCGAAGCGCTTGATTAATTCCTACATTTTATCTCCATTACATATGTTGACTGCTACAGACTAATTTTTCGAGACGATTTTGATCGAACACTTCATCAAATTAATTTTACACCGCGCTCGACGAATCGTTGTCTGTACAATATTTATACAGACGGGAAATGTATTTCGAGTCAGGTTGGCAGACCTCCCAACAACAACGGAGTAATGTCTGATAAGGCTACAAGCGGGATAAAATTTCTTGACGGAAACCATAAAACGCCGTTACCCTGAAAATCGTATCGTTGCCACCTCTGTTCCGTAACTGCACAATAAACTGAATTCTGGCAGCGGTACAGTCTCGTAAAAAATTGCAGTTCCTTTCGTTCTCCAGTAGTCGATACTTACCTGTAATTTCGAACGAGATAAATATTTCAGTCAGCTCCCTTTTTGTCATCAATGTCCGAGTCACTTCTTCACATTCGATCTTTTTATTCGATCAAAACGTTATATTCAAATGAAGTTGAATAATGTATATTTATGTGCGAATATCATTTTTATTTATTCTGCATAATGAACTATAATGAATAACGAATGGATTTATTCATTATGTACATTATGTGTTTGAGGTAAAAATAAAGTAGTCACCCTTAAGAGGAGGCAATTGTTTGTAGATATAATTTATTAATGTATTTTTTCTTCCGTTAAGCGAGAGGATAATTGCTCAAAATTATAAAATGTCGATTACATTTTTATTTCAGTATTTGTACTCGTAATGCATAAAGTTAACACGAGTTAACATGATATGCTTTGTATTGATGCCATATAAAGTTGGTTGAGAACACGTAACAATAAGATGCTGAAACGGCAAGGGTTAACTTTGTCACTCGTTTAATCGAATTTCATCGTAGGAGAAAAAGCGTCGTGAAAAGATGGCGTTGCTCTTTTAATAACTTTCCATTGGCTTCGCATTTAATCGCTGTATATACACGAGGAGGAGAAGGATGGGCAGACGAACGCGAAATGCATTCTTAACTTATCCCCCTCCTCCTCTCCTGCCTCTCTTTCCACAATGGTAGGTTTGCCGAGCGGATGAGCGAAGGAATGGTACACACAGAGGGTGATAAATAAGAGAGAATGAGAGTTTATGGCGATCCTACCCTACGCCAGAGACTTCTTCCTTCCCCGGCATTCGCGAATTATGCGTCATGCCGAAGTGAATGCATTCAAATTGACATGATACCGGAAGGAAGACAGAATTGCGGCGACGAATCCCTAACGTCACGGAACAAGACAAATTTACGAAACCGGCACAATAGTATTCTTTTCCACGACTGCCTTGGATTTACCGCGAGCGATTATTATGCTTAGACAAAACCAGCCGACTACGCTCGGTATGGCCCGATGCAAACGTTCGAGTAATCGTTTTCTGACGAGACACTGCCTTGTTTCTTGCTGTATCGCTGATTCTGGTATTCGAAATATCTGAAAAAGTGCTACAATATGCTCCCCGCTATATGGCCCTAAGTGGGGTGGAAACAGAAATTGGAAAAGGGTCCTTAATGAGGGTCACGTTTGCACAGCGCCTTAGTTTTCAAATTAAAAAACTTTTCAAATTAAAAAATTTGAAAACATTTATGAACTTTGAGGAATATATTGTATTCTATATCCTTATTGTGGTTTACATTCATACGTGGTACAGTGCATTGTACTGACTGAAATCAGTGTGAAAAAGTATTTACTGTTCCGAATCTCGAAGAGCAACATTACATAAATTATAAGTACCTATTATCTTAACATCGAAAAATATTTGGAAATAATATCTCGCTTGATAACGAATAAAATTTATTAACTCGTTACAGGCCGAAACATCGTGTATATTTGTATTTATCGTAAAATAAAACATGTTCCGATAACTTTTTCACGGCACTGTGCTTATCTGGCAGAAGGCTCCGTTGCATCGGAGTGTACGGTGTAATATCTTCCACGATATTACGGTATCAATTTCTGCGAGAAGTAGTCAGAAATTTGGGGAACGGAGGGTTAGTAGCACGTTTCAAGGGATTCTGGAGGATCGTGGTATGAGAACTTCCGAAAAAGCAACGGACAGTCCCCTAACCCCCCTCCGAATATATGCACTTGGCATTTGTCTACCCACGCTTGATGCCTCCACGATATTTATGCGATTCACCGATGCAAAGGTACAGAAGGAAAAGGAAGAGAAGCATGGGGTGGAAGAATCGTGTCTCCCTTCTGAAATAATGTCGAATATACCGAGTGTAGGAACGTAAGCAAGGGAGTGCGCCCGCTTATTGCCTTAAATTGCTAATTGGGCTTAGGACCGATGCTGCCTTTCCACAGCACGCTCTTTTCTCTTTCTCTTTCCCTTTCCCGTGAATCGACCTTTCTTCTTCCTCTTCTGCTCTTCTGGCATCGCCGTCCTCTTTCGTTTACCGCATAGATCCCGGGACTTCGACTTCCTCGATGCCTATTGTCGATGTCAGAGCCTTTGCCTCCTCCCTCTTCCAGCAACCATTGGGAAAGAGCAAGAAAGAAAAAGTCTGGACGAAGGAGGCAGGGGTGCTGCTTACCAGAGAGAGATTAACGCACCCTGATTCTCTTCTCCCTTGTAGAAACAGCATTTACCCCCATTGTTTTCTCGTCTCTGAAAATTTAACAGGATCGACGCATGATGCCTTTTCAAATCTGCTCCTGGAACTCTTTTCCTCCTTGTCTTCCGACTTTCTTTCTCTCTTCGATACCAATCAGAAAGAGTATAAGATGGATGGACTGAATTATGACACTCGAAGAACTTTCTGAAAGGATACATTTAATCTCTCGAGTGTACACGATTCAGCGATATTGTGGAACTCGCTAATGAAGCGGTATAAATTGATTGGCAGACGAACCGCCCGAAATGCTCACGGGTTGAAGGGTGCACGGCGTGTGCGGTAGGGTGCCGGACACGTGCAGACTTTTCGACTTCAGAAATATGAACGTTTCGAACTTTCAAATTCAAATTTCATTTATTCGATTTAAAAATTAATGGATTTTCAAAAGTGTCAATGGAAATTCAAAAGTGTCGCCTGTTCAAATCTTCAAATTTTTCAAATTCTCAAATCCCTACTCGTATCAATGACTTCAATAAGATCTCCCTAAATCCTCCGATGGTCCAAATATTGTCACAAAGTAAATCCCCGGCCAATACTGCACCGATAAGAACGTAATTTTAAACAGACCCATGATGTCTTTAGAGGTAAAAAATGACCCAACATTCATCGTTTAAATACGAAGATGATCCGATAAGTTCCATGGTATCGATGCGGTTTCGTTATTTTCCTAAGCGTTACCGTGGAACGCGTTGTAAGCCCAAGCGGGCCGTTGTGACAGGTAAAGAAAGCAAAAAATAATCGCATGGTTTCGCCAACCGATTCCTTCGAATCACCTGCCGGTTGGATAGCGCGATGGGCATACTCACGAACAGTTTGTTCCTTATCGTATTATCGTACAGGACGTGTATGTGTCCCGGCGTAGACTAATCTTGATACCCGTTTCGCTCGCTTCCGACATGCTTGGAACCTTTTTCTCTTCGTTTTCGAAATAAGCGAATTACCATTAATTAACGTAGCATCTAACGACGCGGCAATGATTGCTCCGCGGAAGACAGACGTAACAGGAGGATGAATTATATGGCTGCTTCGCAAGGAGCATTGAAATCTAATTATGTCGTATGGGTATCATGAATTTAACGATGCACAAGAGCAGGCTGCGCTTTCGGTTCCGTTTCACCGGTAAAATGGTCGATAATACATATGAAGTCCGTATCGATTGTAAACAGGACGGGAAAAAATTTCGAAACGATCCCGACAATCATAGGTGTCTGCTGGCCACGTGGCAGCTGCTTCAACAGCTGTTACCACCCCGATGCATCAGAAGGTGCGCCAGTTTTTTTTCCTTGCTTTCTCTCTCTTCTGCTTTTTTTTGCACTCTTCTTGGTGCTGATTTTTAATGTCGCGATATCACGCGCGGAACGCGGCGGTGCTTGCGTGCACGCCCCGCCACAAAAAGGAACACGTTGCCAGAAGCACCCAGCCTTCCGTACTAAATTATCTCCTGTTCATCTTCATTCACAGTTCTTGCGCCGATTGACAGCTACGAAAGGCTCGCGCACCGAGATCTAACGAGAAACTTCCAAAATAAAAGAACGGTTCTATTTCTTTCTGCGAAACGTCGCGTCTAATTAATTTCTGTTTGCCGGATTAGAACAGTGAGCAACTGGCATCCGAATGACGTACATTCGATTTGAAAATTTCCATGCTTCATAAATAGCTGAATTCCAAATGACACTACCAAATTTTTGAATTTGAAAATATTTTCATTTGTATTTTGAACAATTTTTATATGTACTGTGACATCCAAGAATTTTGCTCCACGCGGAACAACTGCACTGTAGATTTCATCCCAAATTACATAAATATACTCGAAAAATTATATACCGAAATATAACAATATTCGAAACAGTCGAAACTGTTTGTAATAATAAAAAGCTCAAGCCTGTTGAATATTCAGTTACGTAGTTCAGTTATTCGCAATTCTATAGCTCTATTATGTTCACTTCCTGTCTTTATACGTGTGTATCGTAAAAAATTTGATACAATGGTAAAATGAATTGCACAAGAACATCTCCCCACAAGTCTATAAAAGCCACGGGCGTTCGTTTTTAGGCGCAAACAAAATTGTTCGGCGGGTGTTTTTTTTATTTTCTGTCCACGTTTTTCCCCCTTCCTTCGCCGGGGAGCAGTACGGATGATCGATCCAGCACGGGTCCGGGATATTAATTAATTGAAAAAAAATTCATGTTGAATGGTGTGGCAACTTGTAAAATCAAAGAAACCGAGAGAAAAAAATACATAGATGGATAGGGCGTATTCAAAAGCGATTGGTTTTTCGTCGAACTCATCGAATATTTACGTGCAGAACAGAATGAAACGAGTCTATCTCGACCCGTCCTTGCTCGTTTCGATATTTTTGGGTCCACTTGAACGTAATGGTCTTATCAATCGTCATGTATGAAAGTACATTCCCAAAACGTTCGTAAAATATGCCAGTCCCCCTATATAGCTTTTATATCACCCTTTGTGCGAGTTCTTTACATGAACTCATGTGGCTGCTAGTAGCACTAGAGAAGTATATAAAAATTACATCTTTGAAGAATGACAAATTTTCAGACTTTAGAATTTACAATTTTTTGAATCTTTAAATATTGAATTTTAGAACTCACAAAATTTCAAATTTTTAAATTTAGAAACTTGGAATTTTATAAATCTAATGAATTTTAGAAAAGTAGAATACGAAATAGAAAACTTGAAAACTGGAAATGTAAAACTTTCATCAATAAAATTTTCGTAGTTGAACACTGAATATAAAAGCTTCCATGTACATAGCTTTTCCAGAACGTTGTTCGTACGCATTCAGGGCCATATAGCGCGACTCCACTGTATCGGTCGAATATTCTATCGCGCGAGCATCGTCGAGAACAAAATGAATACAACGATCGAATCGCGAAGGTTGTGAAATTTCTGGCGACGTTAGTTAAAACAATTTTTTAAAAATAATTTTTCATTATATCCGACCGGGACCTGTGTAAATGGTGCAATTATTCTTCCGTTAACGACGCGTTTTCCATTCGCTCGTGCATTCTGTTGTTCCCAGTGGCACGTTTTCACAGGCTGCCGCTCGACTGACTCCCTGTCGTGATTTTACTTTCAAATTGGCGATTACGCCGCTGGTCCTCTTCAAGTTTCAATAACAACGAATTATCGATACAAATCGACGCGGAGATGTTCTTCGTTCGTCTACTGCGCGATTTAAACGTTCCGCTAAAAAAAATCACCATCATTATGTGCTCAAATTCCGCTTCCATGGAACTACTTGAAGCACATCAAGATTCTTGTAGAACGAAGGTAAAAAGAGGAATTCTCGAGTATCCATGAGGGTTTACGTTTTATTTCGACCGTTTATGTACGGGGTGTCTCGATCAAAATACATGCTTCCAATGTCAATATCAAACATAAAACTGATAAAGACATCATTAATATTCACGAATGTTATTTCGAATCATTTCCTTATTTTTTATCAAACTTTCATTCATTGCTTGTAACGTAAGATTATGTCCAAACACCGTATCATATATGACATGTTTTTGTCAATAAATACAAATTTTGGAAGTTAAAAATATGTTACATATTTTTTCCCAGATACTCTACTGAATCTTTTACCTCTGTGTATATATTTTCTTTTCAGGACCGGTATATTTACAGCCTATGCAATATACAGAAGTTTTATGGTCCAAAACAGGTCTTAAATATTCTATCACTTTCATGCATCCATGGATGCAGTTATACTAAACTATTGTAGATACGTCAAAAGTATCGAAAGATTTTTATCGAAGCTATAGTCGAGAAAGAATGAACGAAATTCAGCAGAATTTCCACGCGCCACGAATTCGCGTGTATCGTAATTTTTCGTGTTAACGCGATTCGTGCATTTCCGCGAGTCTTCGTGCAAAATCGTTTTCGCGCTGATCGAGCGTGGCGCTAGAGTCGGCCGGCTCTCCTCGCGTTCGCAGTTCGCGGCGGGACGTGAGCCAGTCTGTGGTGGAAGAATTATTTTTGTTCGGTGCGTCGGTCGCGGATAAGCAACGTTTTGTGATTTTTGTCATCGTAGCGTTTCTTTGGCTTCTCGGCGTGGTACCGCGTCAATGACATCTTTGTTCCGCGCGCGACAACGCGTCAAAAATATTTAACGCGGGGTTCGGTCTCGCCAAGCAATTCCAGAGCTTAGAAATATCTTCGTCATATCCCGGGCACGTGGTACCGCTAAAATCACGTATAGATTTAATACAAGGGGTGAGTTGGACTTGAGTTTACCTGTTTTCCAACTGTACGTGCAAAACCAACTATTTTTTACGTGGTCGATCGTACCGATCAACGATAGAAATTTTTCCACGCATGTCGCTTCCACGTGTGTGCGTGTGTGTATATATATGTGTGTGTAACTGCCAGGAAGTGCGCGTAACGCCAAATATTTTTTCTACGTCATACAAGGATCAGTTTGCACATAACATTTCGTCGACGAATGATCCTCGTTCTGAGACGGAAGATCGTGTAACGATTGTCTCGAACCGTGGAATGTCCGTCAATTAATATCAACACCCGAACGATTCTTTTGGTATCGTTCGAGAAGTTGATAATTTTCGCGACAGCAACGCGATACCAGCACAAACACGCAGTTTCGCGTCGAAATTCTTTCGGCTGGACAAGAGTTGTTCGCGTGGCCGTCGCGGTTCTCCGTCGTTCGACGAAACTTTGTTGATACAATTCGAACAATTTCGAGGCGGGAACACCGATAGCGTTTTCGTTGTTGTTATACGCAAAGTGCTTCGATTTATCCCGTGCGTCGCGTCGAATTCCCGGCGTGTTATTCGTTACGCGGGACTCGTTCGAACGTTCTCCACCGTGGTCCCATCGGGACTTAACCTTGTCCATGGTGCCGTGTTGTGTGTTTTTATGTGAACCGTGTACGTTGACGACTTTGTGACCGGAGTAAGGTTAAATGTTGACGGAACGAGCTACTGGAAAACAAAGGAGGAAGACTCGGTGTAGTTGTTTTTTGGTATGTTAGTGCCAACGGGTGCCGCCGTTGTTGCGTCGCTAACGAACGGGGACAATGCTATTGGCTGACTATCAATAAGTCAGCGACGAACCTACTCGCCATATCTGCAAATTCACAACGTCGTTGATCGCGTAAGTGATTAACTTGTTTACATCTGTTTTCGTTACGAGTCATTATGGCTTCATAACGTAGCCATATAACATGTGACGATATAAACCGTAGGGTGGTAACCTATCACGGTATTACATTAACATGCAATTTATGGTGACAGTATATCACAAATATGTAATATGGATATACACGTTAACATTTTACTTTGGTAAAGAATTTCAAGTCACTAACATTTTAGAAAATACTTCTCAATACACTCTGTGGATGTTCTTTCTTGGACCCTTTTCAAGTAACTGGCAAAAATTTTTCTACAAAAAATTTGTGTATGACTGAAAACAGTGTACAAGTCTGATGATCAATTATTGTATTGTTTATCATAAAATGTATGTCATTATTACAAATTTAGTGCGTGCAAGTCAGCGTCTTTTGCGCGTTGAACTCTCCCGTAACGAAAGGGTTAATTTCATGCAGCATTAATGTTTTAACTGCTCTTCGTTTCCTTCAATGTTAATCGTGCTATTACTATTTTACTATTTCATGACTTCTCTGCATTACTATTATATTATTTCACTAGTCACTTACAGCAAATATGTTTTTGGATTTATAGTATCTGTTAGGCTAGGTCGAAGATTGGCGTATATGTAGGTTATGTTAGATCGTTCAGTTACGTTGGGTAAAGTTAGGTCAGTTATGTTAGGTTGCGACTGGGTTAGGTCGACATCAGGTGTGGTATTAATTGTCGATTAGGTTAGGTTAGTATTAGATCATGATGTCAGGCTGAGATTAAATTAACATTACATTAAGAGTTAGGTTCAGTTAATATTACATTAAAGGTTAGATTGAGATAATGTTACATTAAGAGTTAGGTTAAGTTAACGTTACATTAAGAGTTAGGTTGAGTTAACCTGACATTAAGAGTTAGGTTGAATTAACGTTACATTAAGAGTTAGGTTGAGTTAACGTTACATTAAGAGTTAGGTTGAGTAAACATGACATTAAGAGCTAGGTTGAGTTAACATGACATTAAGAGTTAGGTTGAGGTAACATTACATTAAAAGTTAGGTTGAGTTAACGTTACATTAAGAGTTAGGTTGAGTTAACAAGGCATTAAGAGTTAGGTTGAGTTAACATTAGATTAAGAGTTAGGTTGAGTTAACATGACATTAAGAGTTAGGTTGAGTTAACATGACATTAAGAGTTAGGTTGTGTTAACATGACATTAAGAGTTAGGTTGAGTTGACGTTATGTCATGATTAGCTTGAACGAACATTAGGTTAATTTAGGGTTAGATCTGTGTTAAGGTTTATTTTCATTAGTACTGTCAAATGGAATCAGCATAGGTCAGGATTGAGTTAGATCAGGTTAGGCTAATTTCAGAATAAATTTTTCGATGAACGTAAAAATCATATCCATGATGTATGAGCTACTGTTGAAATGTTATCCAGAAGTAAGAAATTATCTCGGTCGTTTGTCAAGTTACGTTGACTCGCTATAACGTAATCGTGAACAATTCGATCGAACCGGACAATGAATCACTCGCCACGAAGCTAAGGAACGCATCAAGTAATTTCTCCTGGATGTTACAAAATATTTATGCATCGGCACGTACGTGCAGAACCACCGGGACACTCTGGGTGTAGTTACCTTTTGTAAACGCGCCCTTCGTCCAGCAACAAGTGTCCCTTAAAATCAATTGTCAATGGAAAAAAGGAGACGATTTACTGACGAATTCGTGTGGTTACGATGAAACTGTTCATCGTGTTTTTGTACAAAGAATTCTTGCGAGAAGGTAGCTGTCTGTGCTTAATCTTTTATCGGTGTTCTGGTATTTGCGTACACTTTCAAGATTTATGTAATGCATCAAGAAATTGTTTCAGTTGGTATGAAAAGTATTCTGAATTCTAAGGTGCTTCAATGATGTTTATGACGTAAATGAAATTAGTTTGATTACGTACCGTAATTGCTTTTAAAACACATTTGCACGGTATGCTTCAAAAAGACGAAATGTTAAATTTTAATGTAAAACAATGAATGCAATGGAACGAGCTGGGACTCAATTCCTTTTCATTAAAAAATGTATGTAGGAAAATTTTCAAGACTTCAAATTCCTTAATTTGTACACTTTTGAAATTTTTGAGTCTCTTTACAATTTAAACATTTTTAAGATTTCTAGCTTCCAAATCTCTAGATCTCAAGATTCCTAAGTTCCCAAATTTTCAAACTTGCATATTGCCTAACTTCTTAGATTTCTAAGTTACTCCTAGATTAGCAAATTTCCAAGTTCCCAAATTCCAATATCATGAACCATCTAAATTCCCCAAATTCTTAAATTTCTAAATTGCCAACGATACTATTCACGTACACAGACTAACCACATCAGTGAACGAACATCCTTACTAGGAACTGTATAAATTTGCCAAATGAACAGTGCACCTATAAGATATATATAATTTACTAGTCTATCTAATCTGCAAAAAGATTAGTTAGTCGCTCTTAAACGATTCAGCATTAATCCCCAAGAGAAATCCGTGCGTCACTCGCGTGATCTAGGTGGTCAGATCCACAAGTAAATTTTCTGCGAACACGAATTCGGCGTAACCAACAGTATCATTCTCCGACTCCTTATCTCTCGAATCTGTAAGCTCCATACGATTCGCACGACCATTTTCCTCCTAACTTTCTCATTTCTCTCTTGTTTCCTCGTTGCTTCGCGCCGCCGCCATTTAACGTCTCTCCCGTCTGTGTCTTTCTTTCTTCCTCTCGTCCGAGCATCGTTCGTTTCGCATTTTCACGCTCGCACATCGAACTTGGCCGTTTCTCGCGTTCTCCCGACGGCTGCTACATGTAAGTCGCGGACCAACTTGCTAATTCGTCGCGCAGAAATATCTTGAGCCCGTCTGCGACCGCGGGGCCACGACTCCTCTCGGATCGTTATTGTGAATTTCGTAGTCCTAGAATAAACGCGACGCCACCCCGCTGTCCCTACGAGAAAAACCCCGACGACGCTGTGCTTTTCTGCTACACATTTTTTCGTTCTTTCGGGGCAAACGTACAGTTAAGGTTCGGATAAGTACATTTTAAGAATTTTTTTTAATTTTATTTTTAAAAATTTTTTTAGATCAATGACATATCACATTAAGTGTGTACCAAATAGATTTCTGTAGATGTAGCTATGTATTAAAAATTTGGGAAACAATTTTATTTTTTATAACAATATACTACTGTTACATAGACGTCTTTTAACTCTTTGTACTTGCCTTAATTTACAAAATCAGGGGGGTTTCAATAGAACGCAACAGTGCAGACTGTGTGAGAAATATATTTTTTATTTATTATAAACAGCAAATAGATGAAGATATTCAACTAATCTACTTATCTAAATTGTTTATAAGATCCCAGAGAAGTGCAATATTGCGTGCAACTCGACATAAGGGTTAATATGACACTTGCAAGAAAAGTGCATTCTTCAGATAACCAAATGTAACAGCCAGCAATAATATTTGATAGAATTATATTATCATATAATTTTATTCTATGTAGAGAAATATATTAGGGGTGAAAGACCAAAAGTATGTTGAAACGAGCATCGGCTATAGTATTCTCTGCATTCCCGTCTAATAGCAACGAATACGCCTCGCGTACGAATAAATAAATGAATAATGTTCGCCATCGCGAGTAATCGATAATCTCGATCGCGTAGGCGAGTCTACCGTGTTCCTTCCAAGAAAACGAAGACATTGACATATACAGTGAAGTCGGCTGATATGCAAAGAGGAAATTATCATTGGCTACCTGGAAATGGCGTATGTGGGAAATCCCCCTAAGAATCGTTATTCCACCCTGTTCTTTTGCATTGCAAAAAAGCAGATTATTCGTCCTGGTAACGATAAAAGGGCCAATGGTGTCTTCGTGATGTGATTACGTCATTGGTCGCCGGTCTGCATAGCTCCATGGTGAAATTGACGATGATTCGACGCCGTTCTCGCGCGTTGACTCATCTCGACTTTCCTCTTCTTCTCGTCTCTCTTTCTCCTTCTGCCTTTACTTTCTTTTCCACGGCAGTTCTTTCACGTTCTTTCTTTTTTTTTTTATTATTGTCCTCTTCTTCTTGTGCCTCCGCTTCCACGAATCGACCGGAAATCGTTGTCGAGCGGTTGTCGACGGCGTTGAAAACGCCACGTGTGGCACGTTCGCTCGGTGAAAATAACCGACGTAATTGTATACGATTGTAATTGATGCTCGTGGATCGCGATACTTTACTGATAATTACTGTATGTTCTTCTTTTTTATAAAATGAGCGTTTCATATCTGGTACGGATATTCTATCGATGAGTAACGACTGTACTACTGGTAAATTTATCGCTATTTATTGCGGTTTATGTATTATACGGGGTGTTTCACAATTAGTGCAGGTCCCTGAAATGGGGGGTAGCTGACGTGATTCTGAATGAGATTTCCCTTTGCAGAAATGGGATTTGAAGCTTCGTTTTTGAATTATTAAGGAAAAACACGGACCAATCAGAGCGCGAGGATTACGCATGCGCAGACGCGAGAACGACAGCTTCTGATAACGCGTGGTAATCCTACGCGTAGTAATACAGCGTGTGG
This sequence comes from Megachile rotundata, assembly GCF_050947335.1. NCBI lineage: Eukaryota > Metazoa > Arthropoda > Insecta > Hymenoptera > Megachilidae > Megachile > Megachile rotundata. Next base: position 18,111,033 of record NC_134983.1, read on the forward strand.
ATATCCAACGCGTAGTAATACAGCGTGTGGATATTTAACGCGTAGTAATCCAGCGCGAGGATATCCAACGCGTAGTAATACAGCGCGTGCATATTCAACGCGTAGTAATACAGCGTGTGGATATCCAACGCGTAGTAATACAGCATGTGGATATCCAACGCATAGTAATCCAGCGCGTGGATATCCAACGCGTAGTAATCCAGCTTGTGGATATCCAACGCGTGGTAATCCAACGCGTAGTAATCCAACGCGTAGTAATATAGCGTGTGGATATCCAACGCGTGGTAATCCAACGCGTAGTAATACAACGCGTGGTAATCCAACGCGTAGTAATCCAACGCGTAGTAATCCAACGCGTAGTAATACAGCGTGTGGATATCCAACGCGTGGTAATCCAACGCGTAGTAATCCAACGCGTGGTAATCCAACGCGTAGTAATCCAACGCGTAGTAATCCAACGCGTAGTAATCCAACGCATAGTAATACAGCGTGTGGATATCCAACGCGTGGTAATCCAACGCGTAGTAATACAATGCGTGGTAATCCAACGCGTAGTAATCCAACGCGTAGTAATACAGCGTGTGGATATCCAACGCGTGGTAATCCAACGCGTAGTAATCCAACGCGTAGTAATCCAACGCGTAGTAATCCAACGCGTAGTAATCCAACGCATAGTAATATAGCGTGTGGATATCCAACGCGTAGTAATCCAACACGTAGTAATACAGCGTGTGGATATCCAACGCGTGGTAATCCAACGCGTAGTAATACAGCGTGTGGATATACAACGCGTAGTAATCCAGCGCGTGCATATCCAACGCGTAGTTGGAAAATAGGCAAATTGGAAACTAACAATAAACAAAAACGTAAAACTTTTAACTAGCCTCGTAATCTCCACACAATATTAAAGGTGTTAAAGATTGAATAATGTTAAAAAATGAAATAAAATGAGGAATAGAGTGAAATTATCAGTGGCTGCGGGGATTAATAGGTTTAAAAGGTTAAAAAATGGGAAACTCGAATTAAAAGAGATTCTAACTAGAACAATACCACATTATTTCGGTCCGAGTTCCACACGGACAAAAACTCGATGTTACCGAATTCAAATAAACGCCTACTTTTGTTTCTCGTTGGCTAGTCAACTTGAATGTAACGTTAGAAATAAAATGATCGTTTAGTAGTTTGCAGATGGTGGTCGGCCGGTATAATACCGACGTCGTGTGCCGGAATAGGGATTCCGGCATTAACCGGGACAAAGTCAATTGAAATTCTGCTGCATAATACTGGAACGGTTGATTCGTTTTTGTTTAATTTCTGTACCGTTTCAATCGTTCCACTCTCTCGCGCGTGCTCGAGATTTCTGTGTCAGTTATGCAACGTCAAGGCAGATTTCTACCGGAGAAATTTTTTCTCCGCGAATCAACTTTAATTCGTTATCTTATGAGTTTTAACGCTATTATTACTGAATATTATATCACTGTTATTGTTACTGTATATTACTAGTAAGATATTCATTGGGGGGAAGTAGGGATATTGGGGATCTAGGGGATGTTGGAAATTTGGAAGTTTTTAGATTTTTAAAATTTCATATTGATAGCTTTTTATATTTTACATCTGCTCATTGTATTAGTCACAAGGTACTATATTTTTGGAAGTTCAAATTTGCAAATTTTTTTATTTTGATGGAGAGCTTTCAATTTTTAAAGCTTACAAGTTTCCTAGTTGATAAATTTCTAAATCTTGTAATTTTCAAATCCTTAAATTTCCATATTATTAAATCTCCAAATCTCTAAATTTCTACATTCTCAGATCTCTACATCCTTAAATTCCCAAATCCCTCAATTTCCACCTTCTCAAATCTCTAAATCCCTATATTTCCACATTCTCCAATCTCCATATCCACATATCCTCAAATCCCTAAATTTCCACCTTCTCAAATCCCCAAATAACTAAATTTCCACCTTCTCAAATCCCCAAATCCTAAATTTCCACCTTCTCAAATCCCCAAATCCCTAAATTTCCACACTCCCAAATCCCCAAATCCCTAAATTTCCACATTCTCAAATTCCCATACCCACATATCCTCAAATCCCTAAATTTCCACCTTCTCAGATCTCCACATCCTCAAATCCCCAAATCCTAAATTTCCACCTTCTCAAATCCCAAATCCCTAAATTTCCACACTCCCAAATCCCCAAATCCCTAAATTTCCACATTCTCAAATTCCCATACCCACATATCCTCAAATCCCTAAATTTCCACCTTCTCAGATCTCCACATCCTCAAATCCCCAAATCCTAAATTTCCACCTTCTCAAATCCCAAATCCCTAAATTTCCACACTCCCAAATCCCCAAATCCCTAAATTTCCACATTCTCAAATTCCCATACCCACATATCCTCAAATCCCTAAATTTCCACCTTCTCAGATCTCCACATCCTCAAATCCTCAAATCCTAAATTTCCACCTTCTCAAATCCCCAAATCCCTAAATTTCCACACTCCCAAATCTCTGATTCCCTATACTTCCACATTCTCAAATCCCCAAATCCACATATCCTCAAATCCCTAAATTTCCACCTTCTCAAATCCCCAAAATCCTAAATTTCCACCTTCTCAAATCCCCAAATCCCAAAATTTCCAACCCTTCAAATCCCAAAATATCCAAATGCCAAGATATTAAAATTCCCAACCTAAATCTCTAACTTCACAAACTCCAAAACTGCCAATATCGAGGTCACCCAAGTACCAAAAAAGCAACAGGTACTTTTCACATTCCCCACATCTCTGTTCCTAGGGAAACATCACATCCGCGCGTCAGCTTGCTATAACTTCACAGAAATGGAAAAACGTTTGATTAGGTAACGCCGACGACACAAAGCATGTTTATAGACTACGCGGTATATTCTTACGAATCACGAACAGGCAACGTTACCACGTTCTACTTGGAAAACTAGACCGCGTACCGTGTACCTACAATGTTTCTCGCAATCTGCTTTATCGTATCATTTTGTAGCGGCTAAACACTAGAGATTAGCGAGCCGGTTTAAGCCGAAGTTAGATCGCGAAGCACGGAAAAAGACTGTCGCGGCGCAAGGTATAGTTAGGCGAATTATGGAGGTATATCGAGTTGTTCGTGTCGTTCTCAATGAACGTAAAGTACTCGTGCGACTCTCTGCTAGTTAATAACCTGAGAGAGCTGACTCATAATTTCCAATACGCCCACCGTACGTCGACCATGCTGCATTTCGAATTACATTTGTTCAGCGACACCGCGGGATTCCTCTCCTTTTATTTTTACCGTGAATTTTCTGCAAACTTGTGTGCACCGCGTTGTTGGTTAAACATTCGTAAGCGTGACAGCTGTTAGACTCTCACGATGAACGGCCACCCTTTGCTCTGGATAGACGGGGTATCGCGTGTAACTTTTTAACTATGCCGACTGCCAATACTTTGCGTTTCAAAGCTGATGATTTTATTGGGAAACCAGAGTACGCTTTATTATTTCAATGTATTCTGTTTATTAACTCGAAAGTATTTTTATTGGCGGGTAACTCGTTGCGAAATGTTTCATGAACTATTTTGACATTACTATTTTTATATTATTAATTGGTCTGTTATTGTTATTTCTGTCACCTTACTCGATATAGATTTAGTTAAACAATATTTATCTGAAATTGTAGTGTTCAATCAAATGTGAGTCACTTTTCAAACGATTAACTCGCAGTCATGATAATCATCTTTCATTATTTCAAACATTTCGAATTTCCACATTCCTAAAGAAAATATAGTAAAATATAGCATAGAGATCATTTGTTTAAATGAAAATCTTAAGGGACGACATTTATTTTTGAGTTTCTCATTGCTTTCTTGAACGAGTGATAATACGACACCCTATATTTCACGGTGAAGCAAAGCAAGAGTATGGAAGAGCCGATAAGAGTCCGGCTGCGGGTGTAACATGCTTAAATTCAGAAATATGCCGTTTCACGATTACCGTTTCCGGTTGATAAGTCGACTAGTCTTTATCAAACAGCTTTCCCATCGTTAAGGTGTTATCGTTCCTCGCGTAACCATGCTCTTTTTCCACGTATTTTTGTTGCTTCGATAATCACGGTTACGGTAGCCGTTCACTAACCATCAATCTGGAGATACCGATAAGCATTCGGTATTTTTTATACCGTTGTCCAACAGAAATGTCGATTGTTTCACAGATCGCCAATTAAACTGCACAATTTAGATACGCCTAATTTAGACTTGAAACTGACGAAAATATTTTTGGTAATTTTGAGTATGATTTATGTAATTCATGTATAGTCTAACGTGTGACAGTATGGCGATATAATTCGTGGCAATACAACGTATGGTGAATGAGTAATGCAAGGCAGAGCAATTTTATATGTGATAATTCAATGCGTGGTGATTTAACATGTGGTAATTTCATGCGTGGCTATTTAACGAGCGGTCATTTAACGCGTAGTAATTTCGCGCGTGGCGATGGAACCTCTTGCTATTTAACGCGTAGTTATTTCGCGCGTGGCGATGCAACATTTTGCCATTTAACGCGTGGTGATATAACTTATGGCGATATAACGCGTAGTAATTTCACGTGTGGTGATATAACTTATGGCGATATAACGCGTAGTAATTTCACGCGTGGCGATGGAACATTTTGCTATTTAACGCGTGGCGATATAACGCGTGGTAATTTAACGCGTAGTAATTTCACGCGTGACAATAGAACGTCTTGGTATTCCACGCGTGGCGATATAACGTGTGGTAATTTAACGCGTAGTAATTTCGCGCGTGACAATAGGACGTCTTGGTATTCCACGCGTGGCGATATAACGCGTGGTAATTTAACGCATAGTAATTCCACGCGTGGCGATATAACACGTGGTAGTATGACGCGTGGCGATATAACGCGTGGTAATTTAACGCATAGTAATTTCGCGCGTGACAATAGAACGTCTTGGTATTCCACGCGTGGTAATTTAACGCATAGTAATTCCACGCGTGGCGATATAACGCGTGGTAATTTAACGCATAGTAATTTCGCGCGTGACAATAGAACGTCTTAGTATTTCACGCGTGGCGATATAACACGTGGTGGTATGACGCGTAGCGATGTAACGCGTGGTGATATAACGCGTGACGATAGAACGTCTTGGTATTCCACGCGTGGCGATATAACACGTGGTGATATGACGCATGTCGATGTAACGCGTGGTGATATAACGCGTGACAATAGAACGTCTTGCTATTTAACGCACAGCGATCACAAAGCGTCATAATCTAACGCGTGACACCGAAACGCATAACAAATTTGTATAAACTCACACAATGAATTTATACAAATAAAAGAAATGCAAGTACCACGATCATGAGTAATCAAAGAGATAAAGTTTTTGCCAGAAAGGTGAAAATTTCAGGAGGTTCGAAAGACTCGATAGAGAAATAGGTAACGTCGAAGTGATTCGTAACGATATTACTGGTTCATTGGTATCTGGAGGCGCCAGAACGGTGCGACGCGACACGCCGCTTTCTCGGCTAGTTAGCTCACACAATTGCACGCGGCGCGGCGTCGTCGTTGCAGTTTGCAATTTGCAGCCGGTTCACCATGCACTTTGGACGTCATTGACGCATCCCGTTGCGACTCTTAGCAATAGGTAATCGCACTATGCTCGTAGTATTCGCTGAAAATTGTTTATCTACTTGCTTAGTCGTGCATTTATGTAACAGGTTTCTATGTGTTCAGCACGGTTCGTTCTGACAACACTTTCATTATTTTCATCCTTCATGGTTCCTTTACTCGTCTGTCAGAGTTTTAATTTTATTTTTGTTCTGGATCGTTGTACTACATTGTCATTGTATTTTATTATGGATTTGCTGGTTTCTGCAATTTTTGTGTTCTTCATTCACAAATTTTTAGAATTAGAAATAACAAATTTTTGGGAAGACACTTTTCAATTTCTAAATTTTTTATTTTTTCAATTTCAAGGTTTTTAATTTTTCAAATGATCAAATTGTTCAATTCCCAAACTCTCGGTTATATCGTTTCTAATAGAAGAGCAACTTCAACGAGACTTAATATAAAATTTATTGCGACCCATACCATTTTATCTCTTGCAATTGATTTTTTGCACTTTAACTACGAATTGCAGAACAAGTAAAATAGTAAATGGTGCTATAGTTATGCACCGCAGTGGATATCTTACTGGGTTGAGACGTTAGAATCGTTACGTTCTCACGGTACTTGATGGTGTAATAGAGTTAAATGCCAGAAAATTATTAACAAATATTTTAATATTTTTCGATGGAAAATTCGAGTGGAATTTATTCATCCGAAATTTCTACATCAGTAAATTTTATAAAATAGGCGTGGAAATTAAAAATTTCTGAAGTTGACAATTTTTAAATCTGCAGGGTTGAAAATGACAAATTTTTTAATTTGATAATTTTTAAATCTCTAGGGGTAGAAATGAAAAATATCTGAATTTGGCAATTTTAAAATCTTTTAAGTTTGAAAATTAAAAATTTTTAAATCTCTATTGCTGAAAATTAAAAATTTCTGAATTTGTCAATTTTTAAATCTTTATAGGTGTAAATGGAAAGTATCTGAATTTGACAATTTTCAAATCTCTAAAGTTAACAATTAAAAATGCTTAAATTTGACAATTTGTTAATCTCCCAATTTGAAAATCAAAATTTCTAAATTTGAAAATTTCCCTGAATGTAAAAATTACCTAATCCCTAAATTTGAAAACTTCCTAATTCCAGAATTAAAAAATTCATATCTCAATTCGAGGTTTCTAAGAATTTGAAAATTCCTTGTATCTAACTTCGAGATTCCTAAATTTCCAAACTAAAAAATTAAAAGAAACTCGTAATCTTGTTCTCAGTAAATAAACATAGAACGTGATTTTGGATAAAAACAAGTTACAACGATAACAAAATAAACAGATAAGTACAGGAAATAAGATTTCGTATAGGTAATCTCTTTAGAAAACGCAGAGAGAGAAAAAACATTTTACCGTACTGATCAGTCACAATATCGTACACGATTAGATTAGATTACATGTTGGCGTACAAATAGAAGTGTATCAATTTGCTTGATTTTTTTTCTATCTGTATTAGTCGGATCGAAAAAACTGTTTCTTATCGTAGAATGTTTTCCTATAAACGTGAACAACTAGACGATGATAGCTATTATCGAAATGCCGCGTCATCGTTCAATTTTTCCTGATGGACGAAAGCTATTTTCGAATATTGGAAACCAGAGGGAAAAAAAGAGTCTGTTTACGATCTGGATAGTTTCATTGATAGTGCAGTCGTGTTGCAAAAGTCGAGTTCAAATTCCGATTCAATGCTTCATTCCAACGATAGGCATATTATTGTTTATCCTACGTTCATCGAATTAATTAATTCCACGAATGTGTTTACAAATGCATATCTTCCATTTTTCTTTACAAGTGCTGTTTTTATTAATTAATCTTTTGTTCTAGAAGTCATGATGTAACAGTTATTGTTCAGTGAAATCTTTTTTATTTCTTATTACTTTTCATTGCATTAATACTTACACTACCGTCCATAAGTATCCGGACACTTGGTTTCGTTACACAAAACACAGTTGAACTTTGTACGAAAGGTATTTAGGGTTATCATATCATTTGTAATAATTATTATTATCTTTTTTGAGGTGTCATAACGTAATAGAATTAATTTTTAAGTACAAATTATACAATGAAAGTGTGAAAGTAAAATTCATGTCCAGAAGTACAAAGTCCAAATTTGTGAATCTAATGAAACGCTTTCGATTCTAAAAAAAATTTTAATTTCTACTGTTTCATTTCTATGGTGCAGAACGTATTCAGAGGGTTCTTCGATATGTTTCAAGCGTTTGTAAACTGTTGGTAGATGTTTAGGTTCCCTCAATGGAGATAAGAATGGAGGTAACGCAATGCACTCGACAGTTTCGGTTTAGTTCGTCTGTAGCTTCTTTTCCACCGAGATATGAGTTCCAAACGAGAATTATCAATCGAAAAACGTTCCAGTATTCTGACCTTCGCAGAAAAAAAAATCGATTTTAGTTACTGTTGCAGATACTTGAATAACTTTCATGCAACGCGAATGCATATTTCGCTTGTGTCCGGATACTTATGGACGGTAGTGTATGTTCACTTTGTGAATAAATTATTGACTAAAATACTAGACTGTCAGCAATTTTTGGCACTGTAAGCAATGTTTCTCAATCTTCATTAATTCCAAAATTTTCAATCTTCCAATTTATAAATTCCCAAATTCAAATTTCAAGTCAAGTCTTCAAATTTATAAATTTCCATATTTCAAAATTTTCGAGTTCCAAAATTAAAAAATATTGAAATCCTCGGTAAATGTCAGAGAAACTAATGAAGAAATTTACGTGGAAAACGATGAAAAGGCATGCTCCTAAGTGATCGCTTCATTCGTTCATCGGACGAAGCAACGAGAAAATCGCTTCGATAAGAGGCAAACAAGCGAACCTCAAGTATTTAATATATGCTCGCTTTGCATACGACTTGGTTGCATACGCCGGGACATAAATACGAATTGCATCGTTCATTGATGATAGACAGAACTTGTAATAGTACATTGCTCCCTGAACTAATTGCAGCAATTTAAAAATACAATTGAAAATCGCTATCGCAACGACTTCCTCGGATATCTATGAGTGAATACGAATTTTTCTGTCGAATGCGATCGTTGCGTGCCACATTCGCATGTATCTCGCGAAATCGATGCTCGAGTTCGTACCAACCAACAATATTACAGATTGTGTACCGATATTAAACGAGGGTAGAGTTATTATCGTACTTAACCCTTTATGGAATTGAAGCATATATTCTTCTCATCAAAATTTTACTGCGGTTTCAACGAATTTCAAGATTTATACGTTTTTCTATACTTTATGAAGGAAGTTTCACGGAATTTTCGCGACGATCGATGTCATCGTATGACACGCAATTTTTCATGTCTGAGTGTTACGTGCGATGAGTTGTTGGATAAAACGGTACCGAATTCTACTTTCCATGATATTAAAAATTTCAAACTTAGAGAATTTTTAGTTCAAATTTAGAGATTACAAGTTTACAAGTTTAATAAGATGGTATTTAAAAATACAGAAATTTCTTACGTTTATGTTGATAATTTGACCTAATACCAAGCATGTGAGTCCTAACGCCAAATGCATATAGAATAGTAAATTCAAGATAGAATGTGAAATGACTCATTTTATCCGAAATTATTCTTTACCATATTTCTCCACATCTATATCAAAAAAATCTTTTCATAACACTCACATCTTTCAAAATGCTCGAAAATTGTCAACTGAGACAACCACAAAGTTTCATAAAAAAATATCAAACCTCGATTCAACCATCTACTCGTCTACATAGTACAAGTACATTTTTACATAATACATGTACACAGTACATTTTTAAAATGTTATTTTTATAAAATAAAATTGAAATCGTATAACATCACTGTATCCAAGGTGTTAATCTATATCAGAAGAACGTACTAAGCACCGCGAAAAATTCCGCGAAATCGTCATCATCTGGCGCCATTCAGGAGTCAAAGATGGGCCACACACGTGTAGGTTATACACACGTACGAATGGGAGGGGGTTACACGTGGCACGCAGCCGTGCACCAGGTACACGCACCGAACTCGTTTCACCGAATCGAGACGAAGTTCCCTCCTAACGCTCACATATGAATGGGACAGAGGTACTCGTGGCCAGGAAAAAGAGGCATCAACCCTCTGTGCCTGTACGCGAACGACGGTAACGCGTGTACGTGCATGCGCGTGTCGCGTTGCACGCGTCTGGGATCGCGTCTGTGTGCATACGCTGCAACCTTTATTCGGCGTGGCCGCAGTTTTACCTCCTACGCGTTTTTGTCGCAAATCGTGCGCATACTATATATGTAAAACCACGCTGCTGGCACGTACATGCCACTTTCCCTTTTCAAAATCGATTTTGGCGCCGTGCGCCCCGCCGCCGCCGGCACAGTCAACGACGTCGACGCTACTTCGTCCAGGGCCGCGCATTGGCGTAACTCTGATTTTTCTTACTGATAGCCCGGCTCGTTCACCTTCCAAACTTCCGGATTTCAGGATTTACAGATTTTACTTCTGCATTCGAGGACTTCCACATTTCGGGATTTAAACGTTACAAACATGGAAATTCGAGATTTAGGAATTTAGAAATTTTAGGAATTCAAGAACTTTGGTGCCTTGAGGAATCCTGAGGTTTAGGAATGTTGGTATTTTCAGATTTAAAAAAATTTAGAATTTGGAAATTTTGAATTTTGAAGCCGATTTTTCTTATTGATAACCTGGCTCTTTCACCTTGCAAATTTCTGCATTCGAGTACTTCCACATTTCGGGATTTAAACGTTACAAACTTGGAAATTTGAAATTCAGGAATTTAGGATATTAGAAATTTTAGGAATTCAAGAACTTTGGTGCCTTGAGGAATCCTGAGGTTTAGGAATGTTGGAATTTTCAGATTTTAGAAATTTTAGAATTTGGAGATTTTGAATTTTGAAGCCTATTTTTCTTATCGATAACCTGGCTTGTTCACCTTGCAAACTTCTGCATTCGAGGACTTCTACATTTAACCCTTTGCACTCGAAGATAATTTGACTGTTTGCAAACAGCAATATTAAAACTTAATTAAAAAGTTAAATGAATTCTCTTGAAGTTATTATTTCTCTACTAATAATTTCCACTATTGTTTGTTTCACTATGTTTATACATCACACGTATCATATTATAGAATTAGTTAAAAAATGCTTGTTTCAAGTTATTGTATTAAATAAAATGGTGACTGAGAGTCACCTCTCGAGCGCAAAGGGTTAAACGTTACAAACATGGAAATTCGAGATTCAGGAATTTAGAAATTTTAGGAATTCAAGAACTTTGGTGCCTTGAGGAATCTTAAGATTTAGGAATGTTGGAATTTTCAGATTTTAGAAATTTTAGAATTTTGAAGTCACCCAGTTACACCATTGAGGTGATTCAAACGAGTTTCACATCTTTCGTAGTAAGAAATTTTGTCTATTTTAGTAAACTGTCGGAATTTGTTTCAATCTTATACTATTTTGCATCGAGCAAAAATTGATGTGTTGAGTAACAAGCATCTAATTTTCAGCCCACTTTTTTTAAACTTCTGAGTATTTATATACACGCTGTAGTTATTTTTCTACAGTCAATACCACTCATAAAAATTATTTCTGTACTATCAAATGTATTAATAACCTGATGAACTAGTTCCTCGATCATGAATGTTTTTGACGTTTTCGTTATTGACGCATACGTTGCATTACATCAACAGTTCTCGTAATGTCGACGTAATTACTACTTTTTTACTACAACCCACAATTATTGTCTCTTCAAAAACAAAAAGAAAGAAAAAAACATATTTTGTTGCAGTGACAATTAACTGATATCACTCGTTAATTTTTAACGACAATCCATGAAATATAACGCATGCGTTCGTGGTGATGAGAGAGTTAAAAAGTTTTGTATGACCTAAATGTTCCACGTGAAAATCTGTTGAAGCGGTATCAGGAAAATATGAGAACAGCTTTAAAGCCTCCCTGGTTCATTTTGTTTAATTAAGAATTTGTGGATATGGGAATATAAGGAGGAATGCAGAGACATATTTCTGGAAATATACAAAGATTTTAGGATATAGAGATTTGGACGTATGCAAATATAGAAATTTGAAAATAGTCAGAGGATATAAAGATTTGAAATATGGTGACTTAGAGATGATCTGAGCATATAAAAATCTAAGAACTCCACCTTTCCCCTATTAAAAAAAAATCAGTCTTTTCACAAGATCTAATTTTTCCTTAGGCTTTCCTAAAATCATAAGCAAGCGATAAGCTTCTTGCCTAATCCGTAGAAACTTGAATTCCTTATACGCTTCCAATTGGCAGTCCAAAAAGGCGAATCCTATTGGTCCAACTCACCAGATTACGGTCCATAATCGAACCCCGGCGTTGTACGAGCAAACCTGTGAACAGTACCGTGTGTAACCAATAAATAAAACCAAAAAAAAGAACCGTAAATACACGTAATGGGGCTATAAAATTCGCCAGGGATGATCACGCGGGCGTAATTCCCGGCGCATCGCCAAAAAAAAAAAAAGGCAGAAAAAATCGGTACACGCGCCGTACTAATTATCCAGCGCGCAAATGTGTTCCATTTTTACGCGAGCAGCGGCGCGTAACGAGTCCCAATTCCCTTCACAATTAACTGCACCGCATTACGACCCTCGAACTTTTCGTCAACTGCCCTTTCCCCGCTACCCTACTCCTGTAACGATCATCAACTTCCAGAAGTGGCTGTCCAGGTCCATTGGCTCGTTAAACCTCGAAAAAAAAAATCCACGACATACGAGAGAACGGAAAGAAAGAAGCAAGGTAGGAGAAAAAGAGAGTCCAGGGGGGGAGAAAAAAAGGTGTCTTAGGCGAGATCAAAAGCACTTCCACGGGGGTGACCCGTGGTCTGCGGTGGTCACGCGTCCATCCCTGTCGGTATGTGGCCTCAGAACTCGGAAAAGACCCGTGTTTCTCTTCGTCGTGTCTGGCTTTCCTCGTCGGTCTCGTGGCCGTACGAAAATACCGCCTTTCGTTAAAGGTGAACGGACGAAATCGCGAGTTACACGTGCGTGCAAGATCCAACGAGGGTGATGCGTCGGCGGGTGTGCAGGACGGGGGTGTGCAGAAGAGACAGGGCAGGCCGGTGGTCAGGAAGGGTGTACAGAGGGAAAGAGGCGCAAAAAGGGTTGAGAGGGTGGTGATGGTGGTGGTGTGCCGGTGGTGGGTTGGTTCGTTCGTTGAACGAGAAGCGACGAGGTGGGGATTTGTGTGCCGGTGGAGGAGACGGATCGCTAGCCAGACGAAACCGGCAATATCCAACGTTCCCTTGCGCACTCCTGCATACACCTCACACCACCGGGTGCCGCCGAAAATCCCCAAAAGCACGCGAAACAAAGGCCTCCCTCCCTGTTTCACCCTTCGCCCTTCTACTTCCACCTTCTCTCGCTGGAAGCCGAATACTAGCAAAACTGTACCCGATACACGCGTGCACACCAACCGCATCGTGTATACGAACAGAGACGTAACATCGACTTTTCTTGGTTACACGTGTGCCGTGTGTGTAGGCGTGAGTATGCACGTCGGAGAGAGCCTCGTATGCAAGCTCGATAGAGAAAACTGCCACCGCAGGAACGCGTTCGTTGTTGCTCCATGGTAATTGTTTGACTAAGGTTTATTCGGCACCGGGGTTGGAATTAATTCCGTCACGCGTCTCCTCCTCGCCTTTTGTTCGATGCACCCGCCTGAAACGATGTGTACGTCGTGCAAGATTTTACGCCGGGTATGTGCGACCTTGCACGGGGATTCAGATTCGATCGACGTAGTACGTACCAACGATTTGGGGATTGTTTTGGTAGACTCATATATCGCGAGATATGAACGACTCCGGTACGCCTTTGGATAACAACCTTAAGGCCACCGTTTGTTTTTCATTTTGTTATAAGCTTGAAATAACCGAAGTCTGAAACTTATTTCAAAACTTAATTCGCTCATAGGGATGAATACTTATAACACTCTTAGGGCTAGTAACTAAAACTGTATATCTTTATAACATATAAAGATTGAAAACCACTGTATTCTTGACTGATTCGATTGAATTCTTGCGATTAATATTATCTTAGCGATAATAAATCGTAAATAAACACCGATCGATTTGAAATAACATTACGCGCAAGAATTTTGTAATGATATAACGTGCAGTTAAAATGATATTTACAAATTGATACGCATATGATTACATTAGAGAATAATATCGAAGATATAGTATAATCGTAAATTTAAATGTTAGGTGGAGACATCTATCGATGTTGTCGAATATTAAATCAACACACGTTGTTTGGTTAATTTGGTTAATTATCATACCTTGGATCTCAGTGCTATTACCATGCGTTGCATTGTCACTCATCCCATCGCCATAAATTATATTCCCATTAGTAGTTATTCGTATCGTCATTGCCTCGCGTTATATCGCCGTATATAATAAAAACGCGCTGTTCCGCCAGATGAAAACACAGGACGAAGATGAAAACAAAGCACGAAAACACAAAATCGAAGCAGAACACTCGCGAATGATAAAAATTTTCGGTTGCAATAAGTTGGTCCGTGGCGATATAACGCGAGTGAACTGTATCGGCGTCTTCAAACGACCTGTAATAATTGGTCGAGCACAAACTAGGTCGGTCGAGTACGTTTTCTTCAAGGTTAGTCGAAAGCCCCGACGCTGAGTGGGTCGGTGAGCTGAAAAATCGATACGTACGAAAGTGAGAGTCTCAGCCGCTCTTCACCCTCCTTTTTCTTCTTTGCGTTCCGCGTCCTCTTCTTACTTGCCATTTGGTTTCATTCATGTTGCGTCGTGCAGGGTCGTGGGTTCGTTTGATTTCGCGATGTTACGAGCGCCAACTAGCAGCCGCGCGTTTCAACGATCAATCGAAAAATATCCTCGACGTTCATGGAATTACGTATTCTTTGTCGGTCTTTGTTCGTGGCCCGTCTACGAGATACATACGGTGATTTTACGGTGAATTGTATTTAGAGGGAAAAAAAGGAGAAGCAGATTGTCGGCACATTTGGTATTTAGATGGAGGAAGGGAACGGTGGAGTTTGTTTTTGATCCGCGAATGCCTTTCATGTCGAGTTGTCCCCTCCACGAACAGAGAGGATAAATTCGACTGCGAGATGTTGAACGAAAGAAAGAACGAAACAGAAAATGTCAACAAGGGCATCCGCACATGTGGGATCGCTTTCCTTATGTTGTTCGAGCGAAAATATTATCGGGAGTCGGGTGCATAATGGCTGCGAGCGTTAATGTTCGAACCGAGATAATTACTATTTATTTTCTTCAATTGAACACTACGGTGTTGTACGTACGATTTATTCTGATTTTGAGGAAACCGATGAACCATGATACTCTCATGAATTTTAATGATTCTCTGAAGTTTGTTACGAGGTCCAAGCTATTCGTGCAACAGCCGTTGCGTCGGCAAAACGGTACTATTTGTTATTTTATTACTCTACTCGACCCGCTCGGAGGGTCAGAAACACCGTTTAGAATGCTTGTTTTTAGCGTCAGAACCGTACCGTCATCCGAGACAAGTCTAGCCGAAGTATTTTTTCAAACATCCAAAATTATTACGTTCAAAAATTTAATGATTCAAAGATATGAATTTAAGAAAATTTGTAAATTTCTGTATTTTTTAATTACCAAGTTAAACTTGAAAATTTCAAACCTCCCGCGCTCCTGCACACCGTCGTCCAAGAATTTTACTATATGATAATAATTGATATTTGTAATATAATGCGTTTGTCTAATTGAGAATATGTATTTTTTGTTGCAGCGGTGCTGGATCAAAGATCCTCGTAAGCAATTTTCCAGCTCACGCCAGACCAGAGGATATCGAAATATTATTCTCGAGTTGCGGTCAGGTGCTCACCGTTGAGAAATTGTCCTCACGCGATCCTAACACACAAACCGTCCTCGTTAGCTATGAGACGCAAGAACAAGCACAGCAGTAAGTAAACGCGAAGTTTTCTTCCTCAAGATATACTATAATGTCGTCCTGCATATTGATAAATTTTAGTTCCTAAATTTGTTCGTTTTAGACTTGGAAATTTTTATATACAGAGATTTGAGTACTTAGGAATTGAGATTTGTCGATTTACAAATGAAAAAATTTAGAAAATTCAAGAAGTTAGTGGTTTGACGAATTGTGGATATTTGAAATTTTCTAATTTAGAAATTTGAGAATTAAACAATTTTTTAGTATACTAAATTGCACCCTCGCTTAGGTGCTCCTCGCGCACCGCAAGTTGAGAACCGCCACAGTAGATAACCAGACAGAAATCACTATGCGAACTAAATATTACAGATTAAAGGAATATTTTCGGCATCGAGGTGAAGTGTACGAAGTATTTTGAGTACGTTACTCCGCAGGAAGTAGTTCATGCGTTCTTTAACCTCCTGCCTTACAATTTCTTTAGTAGTCAGACTTAGCTACGTTCGTTGCTCGAATGTCGAAAATAGAATGTTGTAAATTATGTTCAGCTAATTCTTGCATTTGTAATGTATGATTGTTATCGAAGTGGTCGCTTTATCGCAAACTACTTGTATTCGTATTTTGTTAACAGTGTTATTAACATAAACTGATATTGCGCAACAAACTGTTAATTTTTTACTCGGTTTAGTTATTGTTTCTAGACATACTGTAAGTTACAGTTACAATTAGAGCTAATACCTTGTTTCATAGGAAAATGTAATTGAGCGTTCGTTGTATTTAAATTTGTATATGTTTCGTATTTTAAACATAATATACCCAAGTATACTACATTTAAATGGCTCCCAGTTTTCATCTGAGCATGTCACCTACACTACCGGATACTTATGGACGGTAGTGTATAGGATATGATAGAACATATTACATTGAAATATAGTGTACTCAGGTGTATACCAGAGACATCATTTAACAATAAACAAACTGATATAACGTATAGTAATAGAATAAACTAATTTAATATAAATTTATTTCAAGTTCGTTGTGAATATCAGCAAGATATTTTAAAGTCATTGAAAGTCCTTGTCCACATAATTTCTGTAATTAACAAGTCAGGAATCTTCACCTTCCTAGAAAAAGAAGTGCCGAGTTCGTTATCCCATACGATATTTTATTAATTAATACATTTGGTGATTCGTAGGGCTGTGAACCAGTTTAATGGCCACGAATACGAGGGTAACCCGCTAAAAGTGGAAATGTCTACGGCGGAGAGCCGACGAAGAGGCCGCAGCCAACGCAGCGGCGTTACTTATTCCGGAGTCTCGGGTTCCGGTCGTCAAACAGATTTCCCGCTTCGTATTCTTGTACAATCGGACATGGTCGGAGCCATAATCGGCCGTCAGGGATCCACCATACGTCAAATCACTCAAATGACGCGGGCGCGGGTCGACGTTCATCGAAAGGACAATGTTGGTTCCTTGGAAAAAGCCATCACCATTTACGGTAACCCGGAGAATTGCACGAATGCCTGTAAGAAGATCCTGGAGGTCATGCAGCAGGAAGCTAACAGTATAAACAAGGGGTAAGGAACAAAATCATACAGTATTGATTGAAAGTTTTGAATCCTTTGGTTATGGTTGATACATGTTCTGTTAACAGCGAGATCACACTGAAGATCCTCGCGCACAACAACTTGATTGGGCGAATAATCGGAAAAGGTGGTACCACGATCAAGAGAATCATGCAGGACACAGATACGAAGATCACTGTGAGCAGTATCAACGATATCAATAGCTTTAATCTTGAACGCATCATCACAGTCAAGGGCACCATCGAGAACATGAGCAAAGCTGAATCCATGATCTCCAGCAAATTACGCCAAAGCTACGAGAATGATTTGCAGGCGATGGCTGTGAGTAACCATAAACGAGCTTGAAAATTAAAACTGACTTTCTTCAAATCAGAATGTATCCGAGGATATAGAGATTCAAAGAGGATACACAGAGATTCCATATTTTTCAATTATCATTTAAGAAATTTACAAATACAGAAATTTGAAGATATAGGAAACCAGAAATATTAAATTCAGTAATCCTTAACAAACTCGATACAGTAAGTTTAAAATCGCAAACTTTTTACTTGCAGCCACAAAGTATGATGTTCCCTGGCTTGCATCCAATGGCTATGATGTCCACCGCTGGTATGGGATACAGTTCACGTGGTCCTGGTTTGTACGGGTCAGGACCGGCACCGTATCCGTATCAAGCAAGTCTGCCGCCACAACAGGGTGTCCCTGCAACCGATACTCAAGAGACTGCCTTCCTTTACATTCCTAACAGCAGCGTGGGTGCCATTATCGGAACCAAGGGTTCTCACATCAGAAACATTATTAGATTCTCCGGCGCGAGTGTTAAGATCGCGCCGATCGAACAAGACAAACCAGCGGAACAGCAAACTGAAAGGAAAGTGACTATCGTCGGATCGCCAGAATCCCAATGGAAGGTAAGGTTCATTTGCATCAAGGTAAACCTCGTTGCTTATCGAGTTTCTCAACGTGCTCCAGAATTAGCTGTATCACTGCTCGATTATCGAGATACAGTATCTTTTCAAATTTTTACTAAGAATGTATAGAATCCAACCTTTTTGAATTATGAGAAGTCTGAAATTTTAGAGGATGCATCCTTTACTGCTTTTGAGAATTAAATTCATCTTCAAAAAAATGTTAAAAAATCATAGTCTTATTTCCAACAAATCTGATCGATTATTGTTACAATATTCATATATTTTTTTTACCATGTATCAAGTAATTGATACTTTAAGTATTTAATACAATTGTCACGCAAGTCAGAGTGTTCCTCTCATAAGCAAATAGATTCCATATGGAAAAACTGTTGGTCGTGAAGCACAAGTTGAACGTGGCGTTATAGAACGATTGGAAAGCGTGAGCCACCTCGTGGCTAAGTAACTTGAACGCCGACTTTCAAACGGCAAGGTCCAGCGTTCAAATCTCCCTCCATTTCGATGAACTATTACTTATCGTTTTTATCGATCTATTTGTGCACCAATGCTCCTGCTCTAGTTTGGGATTATGCCGTTTTTCAGAAGCATCGTCTTGAAAGAGCAGGAAAATTAACATGAAGGGTTTACCCGTACCAATGACACGTCACCATTTGCGTGTGCAAGTTGGTCCCGTTACTACCTTCTACAAAAATTTGTTTTATCAATATCTTACAATCGTTAGAAATTCCATTAATTAACAAACTTCACCTTTCTTTAACGCTTCGTTACTTTTATTATGCAAAATATGAATTAAACTGAGAGTGACTAGAATTGTTATATAAGGGGACAGTCTTAGATTGTTCTGCGTTACATAAATTGTATAGCTAGATCGCAAACAATATCGTTTTATATTGCCATAACAGAACGCGTTAAATTTCTTCGCATTAAATCGCCGTTGTATAATCACACGTTAGATTTCCACGTTATGTCACTACGTGTTATATCACCATTTCATACCTACTTACGATTTCTGAATAATTAAAAGAATTATTATGTATTACATAAGTGATAAGTGGTTGGTATTCAAACCATATCGATGACACGTGGTATTCGATGTGTTACACATCAACAAATTATTCATGTATTGATACATTACGAATGAATTATTTTCTTGTTTCTAGGCACAGTACTTGATCTTTGAGAAAATGCGCGAAGAAGGATTTGTTGCTGGCACCGACGATGTACGATTGACAATCGAGATTCTTGTACCGAGTGCTCAAGTTGGCCGAATCATCGGCAAAGGCGGACAAAATGTTAGAGAATTGCAGCGTGTTACTGGGAGTATCATAAAGCTATCGGAACAACAATCAACATCTCCTTCCGCCGACGAAGAGGCCACCGTCCATATAATTGGTCCCTTCTTTTCTGTACAGGTACTTTACCTTTACATGCACAATTTCCACTCGCTTAATATTTTTGACATTTACTGGAATAAACATTTTGAATAACAAGAATTATAATTTATACTTGTAATCAAAACACGTTTCTGCAAATAACTAGAAGTTGAAATTTAATAGGACAAGTATTTTAAATAGTCATACTCCTTATGTACATAAAAAGACATTATCAAAGCTAGGTTCTGGAAGTTTGTGTCGCGATTACTTTTGTAAAGTCACATTCTGGTCATTTCCTCGATTGCTACTTGGACCATATGATATGTTTTGATCGTTGTTTCATTTGTTGCACAGTCGGCACAGAGAAGAATTCGCTCTATGGTACTGCAGTCTGGTGCACCTGGAGCAGGTGGTGCTGGTTCTCGCGCTGGTCGTGGTAGCAGCCAAGAAGGTGGTTCTCGTAGCCGAAGAGACGGCAGTACCGCGTCTCAACAGGGCGGCACAACAACGCAACACTCTTCTCAACAATCGAGCACTTCGCCATCAAGCCAGCAACAACCGCAAAATCAGTAACGTCACTGAAACTTACCTGACGCCGACCAACACCTCAAAGAATCCGTTTTATTCGCCGGGGTGGGCCTCGTCGCTTTGACATTCTCTCGCTAAGAAGCTACGTGCAACCTCCTTCTCGCGGAACATGTATCCTTCGAGACGAAGGATATACACGAAAGCTTTCTATCGATCAAATATTCTACGTGATACATGAATCAACAGTAACGACATTCTTCAGAAATCATTTTCGTTCCGTTCAAACTGAAATCGTTGAGAGGGGAGTATGGTCGATGGCACGTGTTTTTTGCTTCGTTTCTTCTCTCTTGTTTTCTTTTTTTTAATTCGTGTACGTAGTTCAAAGTATTTTTCATGGGTTTTCGAGAACTTGGAAAATGTAGCGATTTTTTTTTCTTTTATTTTTTTTTTAGATAGGTTTTTGTAGCGAAATGTTTGAAAAATTATCATTGTCGATTGAACGCCATCGATCGTGACTCTGTTCGCGATTTGAAATATTCAGGATAAACAGGAGAAAGGAATTGCATGAAACGTAACGCGGTACCACGCGAAAATAGATGGAAGTGCACGTTACTTAACGAAAACACGTCACGCGAGACGAGGTGAGACAAGAAAGGGTTCTCGACCGTTTCGGAACGGGGCAAATCAGAATTCGATTCTTCTTCGAAACGATACACATCGATCTCTCACCTCCTCTGCGCGCGTCGTTTCGTTGCGAGGTCGCTCGTGAATTTTTCTCCGGGTCGAAGCGACGGGTGACACTCGAACGAATCGTTAACGGAAACCACCTCGTCGATGAAATAGGATACGATGATTAAGAAACAAATAAGCATACACAACCTTATTACCTCATTCATTACGGTTAAAGATTTAATATGATAAAGGAAAGTGAAATGAGAAAAAGGTAAAACCAACTAATCTAAAAAAAAAAAGAAGTCTACCTAATATTAAAGTTATAATAATATACAGAGAAGTTAAGTAACGATTACACAATTACGTTATACATGTTATTACTACTACTACTATTACTACTACTATTACTACTATTACTACTACTGCTATTAACTATTTACTTCTGCTAAGTACCCTATACAGGAAGGCGGTTTTGTTTCTTTTTTTTTTTAAACGAAAAGAAAACTACTCTCGGTACAGTTTTTCTCTTTTTATATGTATATCACAACGCAGAGAGACATTAATTAACGAGACTTAATTATTGAAAACGCGAACGAAACGTGACACGTTCTGCGGTGGACGCAAGAGCCAGGCAAAAATGGTTTTGCAGCCAAGACGTTCCTCATACTCCCACCCGCCCCTGCCGACCCCTCTCGCACCGTGTAATACCAAAGAAGCGATCATGAGTTTTTTCGTATTAGTGTGAAGTGAAATGCGTGACACACACATGTCGTGTACGCTCTACTCGCCTCAAGTTCCTTGCAAAGAGCCAAGAAGAGTGAGAGGGGTCAAGGGACATCGCGGTCACACGTATACGCGGTTTTCCGCGGGGTATCGACGAGTGGTGTTATCGACGTCAAGGAACAACAGGAGATGGAAGGAAACCGACAGAAACATCATCGTGTAGAGGATCACTTTAGCTGAAAGTGATCGATTTATAAATTAAAAGGAAAAAAAGACGTTTTAAGAGAGAAAAGAGTGCAGATACGCAACGGGAAACGGACGCTGTTTCGTGCTACGAGAAGGATGTTTCCAGAGAGAATGAAAAAGCGACCGTTGGTACATGTACGGGGATGCCAGCGAAAGAGATCGCTGGCAAAAAAATGAAAAGAAGTGGTGACGGCAGAAGATGAAAGGAGAGAAGAATTTAAAGAGAAAAAAAATGATATGGGAGAAAGGAAAAGCTAAAACGAGCAGATAAGAAGAAAGCAAAAGCCACAAAACTTTTTCAGGGATTTTTACTTTACCATGGATGTAATAAGTGTGTGAGTGTGCGTGTGTTGAATAATACTATTAATTGATAAGTAATTAATTACCGATTAGGCATATTATTAACGGCAAGGAAAGCAAAAATAAGAAAAAACGCCAGACATGGTAGAAGTTTAGGCTTATCGAGGGAAAAAACGCGAGAGATTCTACGGTTAAGTGCTGGAAGAAGAAAGCGAATATTAAATACGCGAAGGCATCGTAATTATCTTTACGACGCCTTCGTCGTTCTTCGCCTCGTGATGCGAGCGTGAATATCGCCAGCGAGTTCCTCGGGACGACGATTGAACGCTGATCCGTTTTCTTTTTGTTTCTCCTTTTTTTTTTCTATCATCGACGTCTAGCGACGATCTTTGTAAATTTTGTAATTTTGCTTTTCCCCTCGCCTCTTCGTTTTTAATCGTAGGATGTAGCGTTAAAACGTTAGGGTAGTAAATGTTAGGAAGCGTTTCGAATTCGTTCGTAGAAACTCGCAGCGATATCACGGCTTCGGCACAAAGGCGCGTACCATCGATCACGATGTTTCTGTCTATGATTCTTTCGGTCTGCATGATACAAAAAAAAAGAAAAATTGGGCATTGACGTTTTTCGAATGCCATTGAAAATGTTTCGATTCGACATGGTCCTTCGAAAGGTACCACGCTCGTTTGGCTTCGAAACAAAAAACGTGAACGTAATCGTAAGAATACGTTTACCTCGACAGAATTATTCGTGATCGATTTCGTGCGAGGAATACGATAGTTCGTACGGGCGGGAAGCGTTTTTTGAAAGATCGATCGCGTAAGAGAAATTTGGTTTTTTCTTAAAGAAAAAAAAATTGGAGGAGAGTGAAGATGAGGGAAAGTGGAAAAACTTTTGGGACAAAAGTGGTGGAAGGTTTATACGCACGATTGATCGTATAGGACTTGAAGTTGAAACATACTTGATCGAACGAAGTA
Organism: Megachile rotundata; assembly: GCF_050947335.1. Classification (NCBI taxonomy): domain Eukaryota; kingdom Metazoa; phylum Arthropoda; class Insecta; order Hymenoptera; family Megachilidae; genus Megachile; species Megachile rotundata. The sequence continues at coordinate 18,134,005 of NC_134983.1, forward strand.
ACGCTTTGTTCGATAATCTATTTAATTGTGACCAAAAAAGAAACAATGAAAAATTAACGGACTGACGAGATGCACGATCACGTGCCACGAGATAACTTTGCTAAATCGATCGAACCATTCATCTCGATTTCAAGTAATTAATATCGAAAGAACTTCCGGTATATTGTTAAACCGTTCAATCAATATCCACGAATTATCGAGTTAAAGTTCCTGAAGAATTATCGTGGCACGTTATCGATGCTCAACTCTAGTACTAATAACGTTGAATCCTGATATCAGGGTTCGCGTTTTAACGACGACGTCGACGATCGTTTCCGGTAGCACGGACTTAATCGGACCGGCGGTTCGTCGACCCGTCGAAATTCACCTCACGGCATTCGGTATGCGTTTAGTACAAAAATACACGAGTTTAATGTGGGTAGGAAAGCATGATCCAGTTTTGCGAGTGGAAACGCGTAGTAGAACCAGGCGGCAGAGATATATGGCGTGTTAGGATTTTTGTTTGTCGGGATGAAGAGCGAAAAAGAAAAAAAGGAAAAAAAATACGTGTAACGAGAAGAGCTGCTGGAGTGTGCGCACGAATATCATCATCCGTTGTGGGTTATGGAAAAGAATCGGCGGTGAAGGTATGCAGTGGAGAGCAAAGAGACAAACGGAAACCGTCAATGCGACTGTGTTCCGTTTTCCTCTTTTTTTTCGCTGCATCTCGAGGAAGAGTGCCGGAAAGACGAGAACGAAAAAAAAGGGAAAGCAAAGATGAGAGTTTCGCGTTCGGTACGCGAAATTGACCGAAGACAGGAAGGAAAAGCGAAGGAAAAAAAAAACGGAAACGGAAAGGAATTACGCGAAGGAGAGAACAATGAAAAGACGAAAGAGAGAAAATGAATCTAAGAGTAATAAGTTTATTTTTGATACATTGTTGGGGAGATCTAAGTGAATCTTTCTTTTTCAATTTTTTTGTTAGATGTTTTTAATAACTTAATGAATTTTAACGATATTAAAATAAAGAGGAAAAAAAAGAGAAGCGAGGCGTGGACATTTTTTAAATAGAGATATAAGAGATATTAAGAGAAAGGTGGATGAGAAGGGAAGAAGCGAGGCGAAGTGTTTTTCGTGAGAGATTAATTAACTTAAAATAAAAAGAAAAAATTAAAAAAAAAAAAATGAAGAAGCGCGCGATAGAGAGAGGAAGTAAAATAAAAGTAATGAAAGAGAGAGAGAGAGAGAAAGAGGATGATGAGAGATTTAAGAAAAAAAAAGAGCGCGGCGCGCAGCTTTTTGCGCTGTGCGCGTCTGTCGCTCGTCAGGGGGGAAAATAAAGGAGATTTTTTTAGTCGGATAAATTGTATAATATATTTAATATATTTGGAGAAAAACGGTAGCGACAGGGTGAATTTCGGCGAGGGCATCGTGTCACTTCGACGGCGAGCGACAAACGCGATCGGGCTCGCAGTTTTATGCGACGCGATTTTTTTTCACGTGGTTGTCGCTTCCTGGAAAGCCTTCCTCGCCCGCCTAGCCCTTCGCTCTCGTGCTTATTTATCAAGCGTAAATATTTAATGAAACAAAAAAGTGAATAACATTTTGTAAGAAAAGATAAAAAAGGAAGAAAGAAAAATAAATAAAAGGAAGCAAAGAAAAACGATGAAAGTGCCAAGGAACAAATTATATAGAAAGAAATAAAGAAACAGGACAACACACACACGCATGCGCTGAAGACACCGTTTCATAGAAGACGAATCATCCAGAAACCATAGAGTGTAAAATGAATACAAGCAAGGAACATGCATATCTCGTTTATTCTGAAAAAAACAAGTAATTCACTTTGATAATCCAGAAGATCATTTACGCTACCTCGAGAATCACCTGATGCTCCTTTCTCCTGAAACGAGATGCACGCCAGATGCATCAGGATCAATTTCTTCGACAATTTTTCGGCCAATATCAATCAAAATTCAACGCACAGGGAAACACCGTAGAGAGAATGGAAGAAGTACAAAGAGAGAAAGCACGACGCGAGTATATACAGAGATACGATCGCTCTTTTCACAGAATTTCGTTGTTGTTGGAAAACCAAACAAAAAAAAAACGACTACCTGAACCAACGACGAAAACCACCGCCCCCCCCCCCCCCCCCTTTTTGGAATATCTCTTTTTTGTAATAAAAGAAAAGAAAAAAAAAGGACAAAAAAAAAAGTTCGTAATCTGCCCCGCACGTGGACTTTTACACCTTTCGCTCGTTCATCGATCTTTGATTCATTTTTTCGTTACGCAAACTTTCTGGGACGAAATTTCCAAGAGAAAGACGAAGAAGACAAGACTAATGAGATATTCGAAGACTCAGTAGCGTAGGAAGAAGATACACATACAAAGATAAAAGATGCTCGGAAGACACCCCTTTGACTTCGTAGCTCGCTCCATAGTTCTTGTAAATCCATCGCGAACAAAAAGGATCAAGGAACAACGAGAAATTCAACACGGGAACAAAATGAATGCACGCAACAACGGAAGAGCCAACAATCGTCAACAATTTGATCAGACCGAATGCGCGGTAAAGAAACTCAGGAAGCTGTATCGCGACAGGAAGAAGGTGAACGTTACTTATTTCGGCCGATTCCTCAGCACTTCGAACGCCACGAAGGAAGAAGATGGAGAAGACGAAGAAAGAGAAGAAGAAGAATAGAGAACAAGAGATTTTTGGGGAGAGAGAGAGAGAGACAAAAGCCCGCTCGCACGCTCGGGAGAATGTACAAATCAAACAAAGTAACAAAGAAAGAAGAATCTTTAAAGAAAAAAAAAAAAGGAAAAAAGGAAAAAAAAAGCGTAAGAAATGAAAATGAAGATTGAATAGAAATTATTAATATAATGATAACTTAAAGAAATGAAGAGAAATGAAGATTTTTAACGTTATAAATTATTATGCGCGCGAATTAAGAGGCGAGGAGTAACTTAATCTACTGGTAAGGAATACCAACAAACAAATGTACAAAATCGATTTATCGCTAAATCTAAATGTTAGTATTCTAGAATATTTTACCGTGAGAAGAATCGTGGTTATCGATTTTTAGAATTGAGGAAATTTAAAAGTAAGCTCGTCGCTTAAGTTAAGATTTTCCATATTATCCAGCGGGACAAGAAACAAAATGGCGGAAACGGAAATATTCAATACGAAAAATCGTATCAAGGCATTTGGATTCAAATCAACATCCGTCGATGAAGAAATTAACAAAAAAAAACACCGGTTTTTTGATCGAAGCGTGAAACGTGCGTAAATTCAACGATTATATATAAACAAACAAAAAGAAAAAAAAAGGAAAAGAAACACAGAAAAAATGAAGCTTTCTTTTTGTACGGTACGTCCAATGTGTCGTCGATATGTCTCTGATGACTTTTATCAAGCTCGATCTATCTTTTATCGCCTTCCTATCGACTGCTAACACACAACGAAACTTTTGTAATTTTTGCACAAAAAATTCACAGGAGAAACGATGAACGATGGACGAAGGACGTAAAACACCGTCGAACGTTACATCGTACTAGACGAAAAAACCAGCGAACACAGAAAGGAAAATGCGTCTAACGCGTAACAACTACGCGATTCGCGAACAAACTTTCGATAAAGACTAGAGAATAAAAATGAAAAATGGCTACGAAAAGAGGATGCCTCGAGACGAGGCGACAAAGACCAAACAGAATCTTCCATTTTCCGTACACGTTCTAGGTAGAGCTTGCGATATAAACATCTCTCTTACAGTTCGATCTACCATAATTCAAGGTATCAGCATATCCGCTCGACGCGAACAAATCTTAAAGGATTAAAAACACTCGCGCATATACTCTCGAAAAGCACGACGAGAAATTTTCTAACGAAGGAAGAAGTCCACTGAATTATTCTGAAATTCGATCATATCTTGTGATCTTCGGTCGATCATCGAAAAGTTACATCTTTCCAGTTTTACTTTTCATCCGGTGGTTCCCAAATGTCTCCGAAGTCGAAATACTTTTCCAATTTAAAAATTCAGAAATGAAATAATTTTGTCGGCTTTCAAGTTTCGAATAAATCCTTGCCTGAATCCTCGTGAAAATATTTTGTGGCGTTCTGAAGCGACAGATTTGGGAATCACTGGACTTACGATTCACGGCAACGTGAGAAGGAAAACACTCTCTGAAGAAGAAACGTGATGAAAAATTGGATGAATTCTAAAAGAAAAAAAATCTCGGTACAATCCTTCCAGTTTTACTTTTCGTCGATGTCTACGCAACAATGATCAATCATCGCACCAGCACCGCCGTACTCTAATTACTCGCAAACTCGAGGAACGATCTATTACAAACAGCAGCAAGAATATATCATTCTCTTAGCGGACGCTGCTCGACTGTCTTCGTTGCACACGCTATACGTCATTTACACGACGAATACTATGAAATATCATCAGGATGATTCACACCGATGTCAGCTATCACGCGTAACCGAAAACGATACGCAACGATCGCGCCTCGTCAAGCGCGATTTCGTTATCGATCTTACACGATCCCACAATATTATAAGCGTATATCTATAAATATACATATAGATATTTATTATTTGATACGTGGACAATTCCGCGCAGGGTTTTACAATAAATGAACGGGATGGATTACAATACGAAAAGCGACATTGAGGGAAGAAGATGAGAAACGTACGATTCTTCGACTCCTTCGTCGCGGAACACTCGTCAGGTTAACAGCACTTCATATTTCTTTAATAATAATATTAATATAATAATAATAGTAATAATATAATAATAATAATAGTGATAAATGAATAGTAATATAGTGATAAGGGATATCGAATTATCGGAAACGACATCAATATTAATCCACGATTATTATTACTGTCGTTCGCGATGAAGACGAAAGATCGTGCGCGTATATGATAATAGAACCAACCGAGAAAAAAAAGAACAGAAAAACAAACCGATTAACGAAAAATTCATCAAATTATTTTGGGCTTTAGTATTAGTGTTTCGGGATAGACGAACTTTTAATAAGCGGCAGTTGGATCGTGCGAATTTTTAAGACCGCCAAGATTGACGGAGAAATTAAATGTTCTCGATTCAGTTCGGGATACGACGTTTCGTTCTCGAGCAAAACCTTTCTCTTTCCGATCGGTCGACTGGCATCGATCGATATCGTTTTCTTTCTATCGTTTGCTCGGTGAACGACACGACGTAACATTCCGGCTAAATCGAATCAGCAAATCCATAATTAGCAAGGATGTGCGGGTTCTCGACATTTTCGAATTTAACCAAGTTTTTTTCCGATATCGGACTAAAATTTAAAGGCCCCGGGGAATCGACGTTAGTCGACGATATTGAACATCGCATTAAATTCCAGATCTGATTATCGTTGAATTAAGTTTCACCGAAATATGGACGTTAATATTTCAAGATTCTTACAATGCGATATTGTCGGTATTTCAGTATTGTCGATGAATATTATCGGGAACTCTGAAATATTGATAATATACATCTCCATTGCAGTTAACCAAGTTCTGGAAGAAAGATCACCCGCACAAACTTGATAATTAAATTCCGTATCGAGAGGAAAAAAAGAACGGTTCTGTAACGAATACGCGGCGGTAAACGAGGGCCTTATTCTATACAGTTGGGCATTGTTGTTAATATGACAGATTCAAGTGATATCGCTAAACAGATAATATATATCGGGTAAGCTTTAGGCGTGGTACGTAATTGAAAATCGGTAAGGATGAGTGAGAGAGCGGCTGAGAGATAGGATGATAAGAGGTAAAAACAGAGATACATAATCTAATCGTAGAGTGATCTAATCAAGAGTTCTTTTTAGGAAATAGTGTTGAGAGAGAGAGGCAGAGAGACACAATTTTTTTTCCATTTCTTTCTACTTTTTTTTTTATCTTTTTCTTCAAGAGGTCTTAATATATTATCTATTATTATCCTATTGTTGCCAATAATGGGCATTATGAGAAAACCGCGCGGGTATGTAACTTATTCTCTACGCTGCATTTACACTCCCCGAATTCCCTGAAAGCCCCCTATCCCCGAGATGACCCTTGTATTATGCATATAGTGAAACACACGTATATACGCTATACACTTGTTGTACATAGATATATATTATATGTAAAGCTTAAAACTTATTAACGAGACAGATTTAATCGACTCGTACCGGATAGAAGGACTACGCAATCCGTTTGAACCGTTTGTCGCGTATGCGTGATAAGAGCGAATGAAGCTTGTTTTTCTTTTCAATTTTTTCCTCAAGATGAACGTTGTTACACGAAGACATCCACGGTTCTTCGATAATCGACCGAGAATCAATGTTGATCGTGCCGCGTGTGGATAACGCACGAATGCGAAACATTCAACCACCATCGTCGCTCTCGTCTCGTACTTCGCCATATGATATCTTTAAACTGTCCAGAGACAATATCTTACGAGGAAAGTCAGCCTATACAAAGGAATTTTCTATGATAGTCACGGAAACATTGCAATACGTTCGATCGTTCTACGATAACATCGCGACAAACGAGTCGAGAATGTTAACGCGTACGAACAGATCGACGAATATTGTCTGTTCCTCGTTTAAAATGCTGGTTCTGTGATCAGCAGTAAATAACATACGTAGATAACGTTTTATCGCTCGAGGACTGTATTCACACTGCCAGCGAAACGAGATAGCGACGCACCAGCAATATTTTCAAATTATTTTTGAAGATATCCACGCGCCACGTTAACGAGAAATAGCGAACTACCGTAAAATAATATATCCGTGTGCCGTTTAGTGCTGTTTCTCCTGCGAAATCGCACGACGATCGAGCAAACAGCACCACCTGGAAGGATGACGAACGATCGATCGTCACGAATCGAGTACGAGATGAGTAATACTAAAACCCAAAATAGCCATTTTCGTGGATTTGGCTGATCGATGGAGATCGAGACGCAGAGAAAGAAGGCACGTTTTCACCGAGAAAGAGAAAAAGAAAATATGAAATAACGTCGAGATGGGAGTTTTGTTTTTTCGTTCATTCGCTACCTCATATGAGTTATATTACCGTGTTTCTTAATTATTATAGCGAGCGGAGAAATAGAAAAACAGAAGATGGAGAGAAATGGCGACCCTCGAGGCGCCACGGAAACATATGTTTCGTATATATGTATATACATATAGTTATACGCGTTTTCCTTTAATCATCGAATTATTTTATCAGCTGGAGATCGTTTGAGAATTGAACATTTATATCGAGTTTAACGATAACCCGTTAAAGGACACGAAGCATTGTTCGCGAATCCTGCGAGGAAAAGTTCAGTTTCTTTTTTCCCCCCCTCTTTGTTGGCGCGATCCATTTTATATATTTCCGTTTCATTATACAAATGTTTATGCACGTTCTTCGTTTTCCTGTTCGGTTTACACGTTTGTTTCGCACGATTGCCATGTTCGCGAATATGTCGTTCTGTTAACCCTACGCCGATACAGTTTATGAACTTATTATACAGTTTCAGATTAATTATTCTCTGTTATATACATACGTACACGTACATACACGCACACATACATACACACACGAACATACTCTAGATCTCTCGACTTGTATCGAGGGAGAAATTGCAATAGACGCGGAAACAGAATCGATGAGATATAGTGAGGTCGTGAACGATTAAAACGAATCGATTAACGATTCATTATTTCCACGGGGAAAAAAAACAGCAACGGACGCTTTTCAATATTTTTTTTTTTCCTTTGGGGTCAGGCCAACATTCGCAGCAAATGCTCGATACGCACGTTGTACATATACAGTTCTATGCATATAGTAATACTTTGTGTATAAAATACGTGTTGGATGCACGAGCCAAAAGAGTTTTCCGATTTACACGACGGATTTTGTTGGAATATTGCTTCCGGCGTCGGTGCTACTTGTTCAAACGAATCAACGTTGCACAAAGTCAGACCACGGGACCACTTAACCAAGTCGCGAAAGGACTATCATTCTTTGCGTAGATACTTAGCGATATTGTTAGCACGCGCCGGAGATCGTTCGAAAACCCAACTGCCTGGAAAAATTTGAGACGAAGAAAAAACTCTTTTGGTTCGAAGCGTTCTCGTTTCGAGAACGATAGATGTTAATTGGTAGAAAGTGAAACAGCAACGGACAACCGATCGTTCGTCGTAAACGAAAGGATATAGTGAAATCGAGACCACCGCGTCATCGAACTGGTAGAACAACTAGAAACAGCCCGCATCGTTAAGGAAATTGGAAAAGAAAGAAACAATAGACGCGAACACGGGTGTGCGCATCTTTTCGGGAAAGGGTTACACCGCACAGTGTGTCTGGTCGAAAAACGAAAGAAAACACAGCGACGACAAGCGAGGATCATCGATCGATAGAAACAAGATATCAAAACGAGCAACGATCGTAACAGGGAATTGGGTACAAAAACGACAAATTTCAAAATACAGTAAAGACTTCGTTTTTGGAAAGCTTAATCGTGAAATTTTTCTGATTAGAAGTAAGCCGAACATGATATAACTTCAGACGTATTCGCTTAATAGTAGCTTTCTATTAAATAAGTAAATGTGATCTGAAGTATATCGTGTTTGATCTTATCTTAATCAGAAGAATATCACAAATATGTTGAATATCGGTGCTAAAATTTGGATGAACCCTTCATCGACTTCAAACTTTGAAAAATTCATCTCTTAAATTTTTCACAGCTGATCGTAGTGCGAGCTAAATTATTTTTGTCGAGTCTTTACTGTATATTCTCACGACGAGAAAACGGATCACGAAGCATTCCTTTCGATGCAGAACAGGCCGAATTCGTAGCCGGTGGACCACGTAAAAAATTAGACGGTGACAGTCTATCGTAGTTTCCCTGATTGTTTGGAAATAAGGTCAGTGATGGTCGATCAATCGCCGGCAATACGGGAGACCATATTCGCCGGACTATCGAACAAAATGGCAGCTCACGAGTCTCGAACCTAATAACGGCCAACGATCGCTGGCGATTGGTTGACGGTTCACGGCGGGTCTGAAAATTAATGACATTGAAAACGGGCTGGAAAAAAGATAAAACACAGAGTCGAAAACAAAACGAATCATCATCAGTTCGACGGCAAAGAAAGGGGACAGCTTTCGTTTTATACGTGTATCATTATATATATATATATTCTATATGTAGATCATAGGGAAAATGTGGACTGTAGTAAAATTAAAAAAAAAAATATAACGAAACGATACGAGGGAGAAGAAAATAAGTCGGTACGACCCTTAGCACGACGCTAGGGCGACCATGTGGACAAACCATGTGCTACTTCATCACCGAAATACAATGGAAGCCAAAATACGGAAACAGACGTATCTACTACGCATACCGCAACACACACACGCATACTGTATACATATACGTACATTATATATATATATGTGTATAAATATATGCAATAATATGTACATTATTATACGCACGCCGAGGATGGTACGTGGGATTGATCGAGGATAAAGCGCGAAAGGTACGAGTGAAAGTGAAAAGCGTCATTTAAGGAAACAAAAATCAAGACATCCACGTATTTTTCGAACGACGATTGCCATGCATAAAAGAACTACTGCTTGATCGTAACTCTCGTAATAAATGGAAATAGAACGGCACGAGGCCGTTTTTTATTAAAAAAAAAAAGAATCAACGGATCACGATCAAAACGATAGCATACGCTAAAAAAGATCGAGAGAAAACGACGATTTTAAAATGGAATGAAACTATTTATGAGATATGTATGGATACTAACGAGAAACAAGCGAAAAGAAAGTTGTTACTTGGAAGTTAACACGTGCTTGGAAAAAAAAGAAAACCCTTAATTTTTCTTGATGGATTACAAATCAAATAATATAGAGGTTGCGCATTGCCGACGGAGACAACCTCCGCGCTTGCATTTTGCTATACGGTATGATGATAATCAATTTTTTTTTTTTTGTTTTAATTTTTGCGCTACCGAGGGGTTTGCCTCAACGTCGTCGCTTCGACCCTTTCGATTTCGTGTTTTCATACCCCGCTGTTCGGACGAAGAAACGTGGAAAAAAGAGAGAGCAAAAAAAATGGAGGGAAGGAGATCGATTTTGTGAAATTGACGCGTAGAAATCGATCGATTAGACGTGACGACGGCAGACCCCGTGATTACGATAATTTCACCGTAATTAATTCATTTTTGTCTACTTTAGTTTACTTTAATTGCTACTATTCTACTATTAAAAAAAAAAACACTTCTACTATATAATCACCACTATCGAATACTTTACTACTATTACTACTACTACTATTATTACTACACTACTACTATTACTACTATCTACTACTACCGCCTATATATTTTTGTGTCTTCGGTGTTTTGATGATTTTTTTTTTGCTATTTCGGTGAATTCCGTATAAAATTCCGTAAAGACGAAGAGAGAAAACTCGACCTTTTTTTCTTGGTCCGAGGAACTCGTTCCGGCGATGCCTACCAGAGAATGATTTCATACTTTTTGTTTTATTTTTTTCCTCCCTTTTCGTTACACGATACGGTCGATGCTCAGCGTGTAATTTTTTTTTTCCTTTTTTTTTTAATTCGAAAATTACAAAGCGTACGCGTTAAATTTGATGGAAAGTTGAACGATCATTGGTAGAAATTGGTTTGGCTACGGACGAGAGAACGAGAGGAGAAACAACGAGGGAACGGATTAAGATATGGCGTATAATAATAATAACATTAATAATAATAATCGTGAATAATAATAATAGTAATAATAACGCTAATTCTAATCGTACTCGGTAAATATAAACATACGAAAACGACACAACGGTGGCACAAACGTGAGCTCGCGTTCCGATAAAGAAACTATTATTTTCAATTTATAATTCAAATATCCGATTTTCCGCAACCGACAGAATTTCAATTCTTTTTCCTTGATATCTTTCATAATTGTTCCATGTTTTATTATTATTATTATTGTTGTTACTGTTACCGTTATTATTATCATTATTATTATCATCATCGTCATCCTCATCATTATCTTATTATCCTCTACTTTGTTTTTTTAAGCTTCTTTTTTCCCGAATTTCTTTGATTTCTTTTACTTATTATGGTCTTTCGTAGAAATCGATAAATTCTGTTTTTCTCTTTTTATGGTTTTTTTGTAATTTGTTGGAAATCGTGAATTCTTTCGGACTCACCCTCACACGAACACACATGTACACACGTTACACGCCAATATGCATACACACACACATACATATACGTACACGGACACGATCACACGCATACGGAGCGTATAAAAAAGACTTTTCGACCTTTCGAAGGATTAAAAACAAAAAAATCTATGGTGTTTTTAGTGGATAATATTTAAAGTTTAACTACTACATACTATATGGATAATCATTAAGTACACGAAGCATAGAGATAAAATACATAGACATGTAAGCCAGGAAAAAAATATATATGTATATTTATACAGCGGGCCGCTTCCCTCCAGATGCTAAATTAACTGATGTTTCGGCCAGAAATGACCCTCGGACAAAGAGGGCCGAAATTTTGCGTGTGTGTGAAGATTTTTTTACGGAACAATCGAATTTTCCACAGCGAAGAAAAGGAATCAAGTTTCTCGATCTGGAAGTCCGCTTGGGGAGACTCTAAAAAGAAAAAAGAAAGAAAAAAAAAGTAAATGGAAGAAATAATGAAGAAGCTGCGTTTCTCGTTTCTCTTCTGGAGGGAGAGTACCCGCTAGCGTGTTTGGTTTTAAAATTAGTAGGTGAACGTGAGGAATTGCCCTGTATCAACTCGAAGACGAGCAGACCGGAAGCTAATTCGATCGGGACGAACCGAGAACGAATGAAAAGATGGAGGAGAAGGGAAATGACTAACGGGAAAGGGAGAAACAATGATTGCGAGAGCGGTGAAAATTGGAAAGAGCCCGTGCGTGTAAACGGAATTAACGTTACATAACAAGTGATACGTTATTATAAACAATTTTATCGCTATTCACATCGCGATCACACGAACGAAGTAAAAATACGACGCGTAACTTCATCATACATTGTTCTTTTTTCCAAACGAAAAAAATCCGTCAGCACCACCATTACACACTTGCATATGTTTTATACGATATATAGATAGATATATATACGTACACACACTCGTGACCCAGAGGATGTACAGTTATTATTAAATATACATATACGCCCCGGATACGTAAACATACGCAGGAAACAATTACGAACGGAAAACGGGATAGACAAGGAAACGACGTAAGAAGAAAGCAAAGAGACCGATTCTCTCCGCATGTAATAAGTGTTCAAGAGTTTATTAACGAACCAGATTTACCATAGAAAAAAAAGCTATATTATATATATACACACACATATATCGATATATATAGATTATTATATATATCTACACCATAATACGTCATATATATTTTGTCAATTTTTTTTTTTGTTTCTTCGTTCTTTTTTTTATTTCCTAGAGTATCACACAGAAGAGAAGAAGAAAGAGAGAGATAAATAGAATTAAGCGAGAAAAAGAGAGGCAGATCGCGGTTAACGAGTGAACACGATAGACGGAGTAGATAGATTAAGAAACAAGAGGAAAATAGCTAATAGTAATTACAGAAACCGGATGGCATTTAATGGTACCTATTAATAATATATATATATATATACAGATACGATAGTAAGATTTTTAAACGATCAAGAGGAGTTTCCAAGCAACCAAGAGTCTTTCTCCGATCTTTTTCTCCTTGATTTCGAATATTTTCTTTTCTTTTTTTTGTGTGCTTTAAAAGAACAACGCCGCTGTTGAATGAATTTAACACAACTACTCGTTCGTACATTCGACACGTGTGCCGCGTCGACGAAGCGTGACATTGATACAAATCATAAGTGCAATAGTTGTTACAATAGACACGAGACATGGGATTTTTTAAAGGCGTCGGCCGCGACGATCGGCTCCGAGGTGGTCGGCGTCGAGAAAACACACCGATCGGGCGTCCCGTACGCCATCTTGGTCCCGCGTCGAAACACGACTCGATAAGTGTTTCGTACATTTTTGTACTTTCTACTGTTCCAATTTGCTTGGAACGTCGCGGGGATCGTACACGAGCCTTATCAGCGACGCTGAAACTCGACGCGCGACCGTTCCGGAAAAGACGTCGCGACGCGCCCCAACACAAGACTACCTCGCAAATTTTTCAGAGTTACATGCAGATATATACCGTACCTCGATTATCTTACACGCATATTATACGATAGAGCGCAGAGAATTTAACCAGCGACAAGAGAAATAAATTTACAGAAAGAAAAAATAATAATAATATTGCTAATTAATTAATAGTGAAATAACTGAGCGATGAAGAGATTTGATGGAAATGAATTTAGAGAGCCACGTTTCTGTTGCCGAAATATTTCATTCTTTTTTTTTCGGGGTTATCGAAGCTGTTTTTTGTTTGTTGCAAGACACACGAGTTACGAGCTAAGAATCTTCTTTCTTCTGAAATCAGAATCTAGGTGGTGGGCAACTGACGACTGGACAACTCTAAAAATCATAAATTCCGGTATTAGAAATTTGTTGATTTAAAACTTTTACATTACTGATTCAGCGTGAATAAAAATTTGAAATATCGAGAAGAAGAAGCAATCGCTCTCTGTTCTATATCGTAGCCATTACTATATCGTAAAGCGATTGCCCGCGAGTTGTCCGACTGCCAGCAGATTTGCCCGTCACTGTTCAACACGACGAGATCTCGACAACTTTTTCTCGTATCGTGTCGTTGACGTTTGGATACGCGCACGGAATTTTTGCTCGATCGAAATCGACGAGGACGTTCGGAAATTCTGTCATGTTAAAAAACCCTAAACATCGTGGTCCTCGTCGATCTCGTGTCGGTCGATCGATGGATCACTGTTCTACGATTTTTGTTCGGTCCGTTTCCTTTCTTTCATCCGTTTCGGACGAGACGTGGACAAGTTCGAAAGCGTTGGATTAAACACGGTGGTACAGTTGATGAATGAAAGAATTTAAAAAAATAAAATGTAAATCGCGTGAGAGGAACACATCGCAGACAGTAAATCCAAGCAGAGTCCCTCCTACCAGCCCCCCACCCCCGATCCACGCATACATCCCTCGTTTCCCCCCCTTTCATACAATAGGAAATAGTTAAACGTGAAATAGTGATGATAAAACAATTATGAAATAGAATTATTGTGTTCGCGAGCTCTGTCGAGGCGAGGGCGTCCGGGTCGTAGTAAACGGACGAGCTCCATTTTTAATTTTTCGCGATTCTCGATCGTTGCTCTTCACCGGATGCCCTCACTTCTGGATGTATATAGTATGAAGTAGCTGGAATTCCGAATTTCTCGACGATCTTCTTCACTTTGTTTTCCGAGTCTACGAATCTCGTTGCAAACTCGTTTCTATACAAAACCACGACTTAGGCTACCTTCAGAGGGAGATTCTCATCGGCTCTACAAAATCCGCCATTTTGACCACCGTAAACAAACAAGCGTAATGGTTAAGTCTTTCTTCCCTTAATCGAGGGAAGCCTATTGTTGCGAGCGATTGTATATTTTTTATCAACATTGTAACATTTGCGTTCAGATACTGTTATAAGGATTCGTGTCTCGAGGAACCTTGCGATTCAACCGTATTTTGTAGATGCGTACAACATCGATTATGAAATGTTAGTAAGGATGCTCCGGGTTATCTCGATTAAATAAACGAAATTTTTTATAAGAATTAATGCGTTGATTGCCACGTGAATGACGTTTGAATGTAGCCTCGTGAAAGATCCTTTATATTTATCTAATTAGGAATATATTAGTACCTTGGTTTATACGTACTTTGTACTCCGACTTTTATTCGCGCGTTAAAAAATACCTGTTTGTTATCTTTTTGTAGGTGGTTTATGCAGCATTACAGGGAAGTGCAAGTTTTCTATTATATTTAAATTTTTTTTCATTTTTAAGCTTTTCGATCGGATTTCGAAATTTTTTCATTTCCAAATTAGCCACTATTCATTGTCAGATTTTTAAATTTTCAAATCTTTAAATCTTCAAATTTATACATTTTCAAATTGTGACATTTCTAAATTTAATCGTGTTCTTCTAAATTCTTAACTTATAGAATTTTTAAATCGATAAAAAACATTTAAGTTACGGGACTTAAGTATTTACAAATTACTTGTATAATTAAAAATTTTAAAACCACCAAATAAAATTATCAAATAAATTACTGAATCACTGAACTTGCTAATATATTCGTATTAGGTGCTCGAAATTTCCGGACGAAAAAATGTGAAATAGTTGAAAGTGGCATGTAATTGGAGCGTCATCGATGTGTCAGTCAGCGCGTTAAAAATTTGTAAAAGTCGAAAAATTATAACAGAATAGCAGCGAGCGAACAACGAGGTCGAAAACTCGAACGAACAACCTTCGAGTTGTGCTCTTTTTCTTTCTTTGTTAAGTCCTTTATGGAACGAAGGAGATCGGCGAGAAACGAGGAACGATAGTCGTCAGAGCCGACAACCTGTTATATTTCGTCGCGTCGAATCGTCCGAAAGTGTATCGAGATCGATTTAAAAAATGAAATCCCGGAAAATGGCAAAAAAAAGGTGTCGCAAAAATGAGAGGAGGAAAAATGATCCTCGGTGCTCGTTTCGGGTGGCTCGACGAACGACGATTTGTTATTATGCCGAAATCTGTTAGTTTTTTGTCCTACATATTAGCGTTAAAATAGAATGGGAATAGTAGAAATGCCGTTGTGTTGTTTTTTTGTCTCTTTTCTTTTCTTTTTCTTTTTCTTTTTGTATTCAAACGATGAAGAAAATGTTCGAACGTAACGAATTCCATTCACGGATTATAACGCCAGATATAACGAAGAGAAAAAAAAGAAAACACAAAAGGAAGAATTAAACGAAAGGAAACATTATTGTTAAGAATGATAACGATTCGATTAACGAACTCTGTTGGAAAGATACAGGAAAAATCGGGCGAGACGCCGACGCACCGAGCGTCCTTTTCATTTTGTAACGCTCACGCGTCAGCCCAGCATCGCTTTCCATTTTTGTATTTTTCTTTTCTTTTCAGTTGAACGCGCGATCAAGCGTTCCTTTTGTTCTTGCACTCGAAACGAAGAGGAGAACGCGGAAAAGAAAAAAAGAAACAGCCACCGGTTTGACGCGTGAAAAATCGCTTACGTTCTTGCACTTCTCCGGATGAGGAAAAACCGAAATTTTCTTCCCTTCGTCCCTCGATAAAATTCAATTGCTTTTTGATTATATTACTATTATTATTATTATCGCTATCATTAATTATTAATCATTTATTATTCTTAACGTGTTGCTAATTAAACGGGGAACGAAGAGTTTCGAGAAAGCGATGCGAAAGCGAGCGCGCGAGCGATCATCAGCGAGCGGCAACACGCTCGACGAGAACAATTCCTCACAAAATAAAATAAAAGAAAAGAAAAGCGTAAATTTAAATAAATAAAGGCTAAAAAAAGTAAAGTAATAATTATAAATGAGATAGCGAGAATGCGAGAGAGAGAGAATTTATGTTTGCGTGCGCGAATGTTTGTACGAGAGAGAGAGAGAGAAAGGGAGGAAACAAGCGAACGATAAACGCAGCAGCGAGACCGATTAATTAATCGCAAATTTTATTAACTGTATAACTTCTAAATAAAAGTCTATTTGAATGTAAGCGCGTTAAACAAGAAAAAAAAAAACAAACAAACTATTAAGAAGAACGGTATAAGAATATATTACTATTATATTTAGAGAAAAAAACAAAAACAAAAAACGAGTGCGCTGAACACAAAGAGCGATTTACACACATTTCGCGAATAGATTACAAGGAGACAAGATCTTTTCTTCATTCGTTTTTTTCTTTCTTTTTTCTTTTTTTTGTAATTTCGTTCGTAAAGGTATACTTGTACGCGTTTAGATGTTAAATATAATGGACGAGAAAAGAAGGAGTAGGAAATACGCAGAAATATGTTCCTCGAGTGCAAGGAAAGAAAATTTAATATGGTTTCTTTTATTTTTTTGGAGAAGGTCATAGTTAAGGGGACGGAAAAAAAGAGCGAAGAGTAGCCGGTGTAATTTCAAAGCCTATTTCTAAATTGGCGGAATCGACCGTTCGGTTACAGAATTGCTTGAGGAAAAGACAGAAACTAAAATTTTTGGATTTTCACGTTTTTGCTCCTGAAACGGTTCCTATGGTCCGAGAATACGTCTATATTTAACCCTTATTTGGATAAATTCAGTTATATTATTACACTTTTGAATGAATAAAATTTCTTAATTTTTAAGTTTTCATATTAGCGAGTTTCTGTGTTTACGATTCTTCCAATTTTCGTGTTCCCTAAATTGCTCATTTCAAGTCCCTGTACTTCCACGTATCTGTATTGTCAAATTCTTCCATTCCCAAATTACCAGATGTTATCAATTTTCTTTCTACATTTTTAGTTCACTAAATTTTCAGTTCATTAAATTTATATCCCAATATTTTCAGTTCACCAAATTTATGAATTTCCGAGTAACTCAGTTTGAAGGTTTGGTATTTTTGTCCCACTAAATTTCCTGTTACTGTATTTCTTGACTTCCAAACTTTCTAATTCCAAGTCTCTACATTTCTAAATTTCGAAGTTCAATATTTATTTCTACATTTGTAGAGTATCTCACAACTAGTGTAACGATTCTCAATAAGATTTCCCTTTGCAAAAATGGGCTTTGAAGCTTCGTTTTTGAATTATTAAGAAAAAACACGAACCAATCAGAGCGCGAGGATTACGCGCGCTCAGCCACTAGACTCAAAGCTGTCTCGCGTCTGCGCATGCGTAATCCTCGCGCTCTGATTGTTTTTCCTTAATAATTCAAAAACGAAGCTTCAAACCCCATTTTTGCAAAAGAAAATCTTATTCAGAATCGCGTCAGGGACCTACACTTGTTGTGAGACACCCTGTATATGCAAATTAACATTGCAACACGAGGTTAAAAATTTTCTAGATCCGCATAATCCGAATAAGGGTTAAAGGAAAAGAAACAGAGAGTGAACGATATTTACACTCCCATATTTTCTACATCCTAAAACGATCATCACATATAATCCACCCTTTCTTCAGTTTCTCTTTCCCTCATTTTCTCTTGACTCTTCCACCCTGCTCTCTGTCTTTCTCTTGGTCCACGTATAACGAAGACCTCGTGGAGAACAAAAACCGAGAAACGAAAATTCGCACTCAGAGCTATTTTTTCCCCCTTGATCGTAACAGGTTTTATATGTTCGGAACAGTGAAAGCAAGAGAACAGTTGTCTCTTTCGAATTGAACATTCATATTTCACACACAAGCAGACTACACGAGGACAAGGAAATAATTAAGAAATCAATTTATAATGAATTTTGTGTAACATTCAATTGAGGATTGTATGTATTGTATGAGTACAATGCAGTCCATGAGTTAAGATACATTCTCCTTTTTCTACCATGAAAAAATAAATTATTCTAGTTAATAAAAAAAAAAATTGTGTGCGTTACTGTTTCTACTTATTTTTCTTTATTTCTTCTATAATGCCAATTCCCTGATATCCAACACAGAGGGTCGACCTCCGCAGACGCCATTGCATTGTGTACACGAATTCTATTGTTGTGATGTGAAATAAACGTTTCAGAAATTGAAAGTCTTGCTAAAATAAATCGTGAATATGCCTGTGGTGTTTAATATTCATTTCTTTTTTTTCTTTGCTTAAAAATACATTATTTTGTTTATCGAACAAAATGGAAATGGGATATCTGCAAAATTTGTTCCGGACAAAATGGCCGAATTAGTAAACGAATTCTGCAATTAATCTTGAAATTTATAAATTGGTAAATTAAGGAATTTGAGAATCAGGAAATATGTGAAGTAGCGTAGAAACTTGGGAATGTAAAAAGTTGGAAGTTTTGCAATTTAAAAGTTGTCGAGTTTACAAGTATAGTAAATTAGAAGTAGTTCAGAGTTATTTTGTGGATGGATGAAAATTCGATCAATGCCATCTAGCGTTTGATGTACTGCGATTGCTCCTGGTAGCTAGAGAACATGAAACTGCAAGAGGTGTGCTGCACCTGTGCGACAGAGAGAACATGTAACAAGGAAAGGTACAGGTAGATCACAATGGCGGCGCTCATGTATTGACAGATAATTATTAAATTAATTAATCTTCTTCCCTGTATAAATTCAACATTTTTATAGTCGTTTATTTCTTGTAATTTTTAACACCAAATACTCTTTACAACTATCGCTATTATTTGTTAATAAATGAAGAACTGGTCCAGTTACATTTAATAAATATTCTGAATTAAATAATTATTGTAAAGTGGTTAGAAAAATTTATGTCTGGGAAACTATAAAGGTATTATGTGAAACCTTATTCAGTTATAGAATTATATAAATTCATGAAATTATAAAATCATGAATCATTAAATTTTAATTACCAAAATTAAAATTATCATTACGAACGGTATGTTCGAATTTTTATTCATAATTAATTGTAGTACAGAAGCAATAAACCACAATACAAAGGATTTTTATATGCTTGGTACTTGGTAGAGATAAACGTGAACCTTTTTTTTATAATGTACGATTTTATTATCACTAATGGAATTAGTACACGAGTAATTAACAATCAGTAATTTTAATTTCACCTTTGTAACATGAATTTTAATACATTAATGTTCCTTCGGATAAAACGAGACCAGTTGCGATCTGGTTCGTATTTAAATTAAATTATTTTTACGAAGTAATTTGAGGATTCGTGAATTTGTGAACTTGAGAATTTGTAGATTTAAAAAGTTCGTACATTTAAAATTACCGCCATAAAAATTCCACCTGAAAAATTGAGATCCAATTTTTTGAGGTGAAATTTGAGGTGGAAAAATGAGATCCATATCTAATAACAAAAAACAAGATATGACTAGAAGAAGTTGTATTTCCTGAGGATTTGCAAAACACTGATATTGAACGGGTTAATACTTGGACATTTGCGTCGAGGTTCGACCTTTACAAGGAATCTTCTTTACCGACACTAAAGTAATTGATATATGCAACTTTATAAAACGAATGCGGGATGATCCGCGATAACTATATAGAATTATTCGTTGAAAACCGAATTTGAATTGTGGGCGATTAAACTGTAACCACAGACGATGTATACGAGGCGCTGCCATGCCGACCTTGAGATTTGAACATTCTCAGGTAATAGTTAGTATGTTATTATTTTGTTCTTCAACCACGGACAGTATTTAGATAAGATTGTTAGTATCACAAAAATTTGAAATGGAGCTCCATAATTTGTTCAACGAGAGAAACTAATTCTCAACATCCAATGTCTCTCTAGCTTTATATATAGAACAGAATAATTATAGAATACTTGTAGAATAATATACATAAAACATACAATGAAAAAATAATTCTATCTTCATGATAGAATATAAGATAAGAAATCTACGCTCCAGAGTGTGTATTTTGAAATGTAATTAAAAATCGTGGTCTTAGTTCACAACAGACTCTGAAAAATCTATATTTGACCCAGTGAAAAATCTGAACAAATTAATGATTTGACCTTAAGTAACTAGGTATAAATCTTCAAAGACATTTTAACATTGACTGTTATTTTTGACTATGGAATATTTGTCAATCACGTAATGAACGAAAAGTCTAATACCTTTCTCGTTGAACAACATATTCGAGATTGTAGCCCCGTAAATTCGAGAGAATCCCAAAAATTGGGGACAGAAAAATACGTCAGATGTCAGAGATACCTCGTCTGTGCCGTAGTTTGCCTCATTTGGAAATGCGATATCGACCGAGTAGGATTTCGCGTTATGTCGGTCTGAGAGCGCTAACCATGTCTCCTAGTAACCGTTCCACGCTAACATCCCCTACTGTTGGTTTGAATAACAGTTCTTGCAGGGTTGATCGACAGAGTGCGCGAGCCGGAGGTAACAGCAATAAAAGTCTTCCAACCCTTCGTGCATCCCTTTCGCAGAACACAGCTACCGTTTGTTCTTGCAACGCTGTTACTCTTCCTGGCTCGCAGAGTCCTCGTGCTTCTGATTAAAAAATATTTTTATTTTGGTTACTGTGAAGTATTCGTACACATAGAGAATATATCGTTTCATTAACTCTTTTAGAATATAGAAATATTAAATTGAAGTTAGAAATATTTATTTTTGATGATACCTAATGTACCCATTAACGTTTTATCTTGAAAAAAATCAAAGTACATTTCGAGAAAATATGTCACAATTTAATAGAAGCTTTCGGTGATACAGAAATGTCTTGTACCTTGCAAATGTCTAATGTACCCATTAATACTTTATCTTGATAAAAATCAAAGTACATTTCAAGAAAATGTAGGGGAAGGTAGTCTAATTTGGACCGCTGTGGTATCCAAAGATTGATAAAATCTGTGCGATTTTAGATAGGCAACTTGTTATACGTAGATGTAGACGAGGTTAATGCAATCGTGTTTTCGAAGAAACGTCTCGTGGTTACATTGAGAGAAGTGTTATTTGTTTGACTACGAACAAACTTTGTTATTTTGATGTAAGAGCGAAAGCCGTTAATTCGATCAAACGTAAGTAATTACAGGTCTTATTATATCATCACAAAGCTTACCTATCTATCTATAATATCCTGTTACAATTTTATGAGGTTATGTTAGTCTGACGTTTTTCTATAATATTAAGTATAAAATATTCAAGTTGCCGAAGTTGGACCGAAAACAGTTGTCGAAATTGGACCGGTTCAATTTCGACAACCACATTACAACTTCTAGCAGTGATGATGAAGAAGATAGAAGTGACAACGAGAGTAAACAATTAAGGAGAGTTCTTGAAGAAATATCACCGCGAGCAAAGAAAAATCAAAATCCAGATGGTCCTTCGTCTTCTTGCAGTGCGCCAATAGCCCAGAAAGCAGAGAAAATAACAAGCAGCCCTTACAAATCGCAGTTAGACCGAATAAACGTAAAAAACTTGAAAAAAATAAGTTCACCAAACTTTGACAAAACGCCGAAACATAAAAAAGAAAATGGTGGTTCATGGTTTTGTACATTGTGTGAAGAAACCAAGGAAGAAGATATGATACAATGTATGAAATGTCGCATTTGGATTCATACTCCATGTACTGGAGTTAGTACTGCAGTTAAAACGTTCTATTGTTGTAATTGTCGTTAAAAAAGCTAATGGTCCAATTTAGGAAGCTAGCGGTCCAAATAAGGAAACCGATTTCCTAAATTGGACCGATGACGAGATTTCTTTGAATTTATTTTTTACTATTATAAATGGTGTTTAAAATTTCATAAATGGTTTTATTTTGAAGGTACACTTAGTGAGTTTCTTTTCTACTACTTAATTTTTATTGACACTTCTTCCATGCTTTTATATAGTGAATAATATAAAATTGGTGCAAATTAGCCTACCTTCCCCTATCACAGTTTAAAATAAGAAATTGAGCATCCAAGTTAAATATTTATTAAGGAAACTATCAAACAGTTTATTTAGAAAAATGAAATGAATTTATATAATAATGAAGATTTGCAATTAGTCATTTTGATAGACTGATTGGTTATTTATGCTGTTCTTAATCTGCATATCTAATACCTAATATGGAAGCCTAACATCTTGTTCTTAAATAATCGTACCTCCTTTAAAAAGAACGATGGCTTTCAAACAAGCGTACTCGGAATGATCAACTCTGAGTAGCGCACATTTCCCTAACAGTTCCCGCAGCCTCCTCACTTCGTCGACTAGCACTTCTTTTCTTTCTGATAACAAATCGTTAGGTACTAGAGTTGTCTCTTCGACTGGGAAGTTCCATTGAGCGGCTGTCAATACGAAGAGTTCGCTCCAAGATTCCTCCAGGAGGATAGTTTGGTCTCTGTAGGGCAACTAAAAAGAAAAGCATAAGTAAAGAGGTAATTCGGCTCTCTTTTAGAAATTTCAAGGTATAGAAATCTAGGAATTCAACAATTTCAAAATTGCAGAAAATTAGAAAAATAAGAAAGTGTACAAATTTGTAAATATGAAAATTTGAGAATTAAAAACTTGTCTAAAAACTAGCGAGCTGGCAAAATTACTTGTAAGAAAACTTACTTGTAAGAATGAGTGAATACTTCTCGCCCATCTGACAGCAAAGAAGAGCAATTTTGCTGCAAATTCGTAAATATTCTCCGTAGGTAGGATGGAAAAATTAGTCATGTATTCTGAGGACGCAGAGTTGATGATCGGTGGTGCTAACCGGCTACTCGTTAATTCCTCTATAAAATCATGAATATAAAATCATTAGACAATATCTGTAATACCGTAGAGATATTGGACAAGTTTCTATTCCAGAGTCTTTACCTTTTGGTTCAGTTCTTGTGTCGATCGTTCCAGCTTCTTCGGAACTCGTAACTTCGTCTTCCTTTGCTGTTGTCACTGTTAATGATTCTGTTGGCGATCGTGGCAGAAAGTGTGCTGAAATCAAGATAGAATTATGTATAAATACCTTTATTATAATTTTTTTCGAAATATTAGAATTTTGGAATTTTTCTGCTTCGAAATTATAATTTTTAAACTTTTTAACTATGAAACTTTGGGATTTCTCAATTTTTAAAAGTTGGACCACCGAAAACTTAGAGATTTTGTAAAATATATTACCGTAACTATGAGTGATTCATAAAAAAATATTAATTTCAAAAGTGAATTTCGACAAAAATTAAATAAAAATTTGGAAAAATGTTACAGTAAAGTTAAATTTTAATATTGTACTTACCGACTGATGGTGTGAAGGCTGAGACTGTCGGCTTAAAAGGGAACAACGCAGGATATAACAAGGGATGATAAGGGTTGCTTGTGGCATGGTAAACATGTGGGATTCCTGGATATAGTCCTGAAGGACCTCTCCTTGTTGCCGTGACCAAAGATGACGTGTTCCGAGGAGCTCTTTCGTGTTGAACCGCTGTATTATAAAATATTAATTACTCAAAATGCTTACATTAATATTATAATGTTATATTCTCAGATTCCCAAATTTCGAAATTTGCAGAAGCCTAAGTTCTCGACTCCCAAGACTCCCAAGTCTAAACTCTCCAATTTCCAAATTTCTATATTCCCAATTCTCAAGTTCCCAATTCCACAAATTCCCAATTCTCAAGTTCCCAATTCTCCAAGTTCCCAATTCCCCAAGTTCCCAATTCCCCAAATTCCCAATTCCTCAAGTTCCCAATTACCCAAGTTCCCAATTCCCCAAGTTCCCAATTCCCCAAGTTCCCAATTCCCCAAGTTCCCAATTTCCCAAATTCCCAATTTCCCAAATTCCCAATTCCCCAAATTCCCAATTCCCCAAATTCCCAATTCCCCAAGTTCTCAAGTTCCCAATTCCCCAAGTTCCCAATTCCCCAAATTCCCAATTCCCCAAGTTCTCAAGTTCCCAATTCCCCAAGTTCCCAATTCCCCAAATTCCCAATTCCCCAAGTTCCCAATTCCCCAAGTTCCCAATTCCCCAAGTTCTCAATTCTCCAAGTTCCCAATTTCCCAAATTCCCAATTCCTCAAGTTCCCAAATTCCCAATTTCCCAATTTCCCAATTTCCCAATTTCCCAAATTCCCAATTCCCCAAATTCCCAATTCCCAAGTTCCCAATTCCCAAGTTCCCAATTCCCCAAGTTCCCAATTCCCCAAGTTCCCAATTCCCCAAATTCCCAATTCCCCAAGTTCTCAAGTTCCCAATTCCCCAAGTTCCCAATTCCCCAAATTCCCAATTCCCCAAGTTCTCAAGTTCCCAATTCCCCAAGTTCCCAATTCCCCAAATTCCCAATTCCCCAAGTTCCCAATTTCCCAAATTCCCAATTTCCCAAAATTCCAATTCCCCAAATTCCCAATTCCCCAAATTCCCAATTCCCCAAATTCCCAACTTCCCAAATTCCCAATTCCTCAAATTCCCAATTCCCAAGTTCCCAACTCCTCAACTCTCTAATTCCCACATTCCCAAATTCCTAACTCCCCAACCTAACCTAACCTAACTCCCGAAATGCCCAGCCCGCCAATTCCCCAATTCTAAAATCCCAAAATTCCAACTTTCTACATTTCCAGATCACCAAGTTCATTTCCCAAAATTTGCAAAATGCACGCTTCACGTCTCAAACGTAGAATGAACACTGTCCATGAACCTAGTGAACAAGCTAGTGAAAGTCCCAAATTACATAGAAAATCCTAGATACATCCATGCTTCGAAGTACAATGAAAGCCATAGAAGTGGTCGGACCTATAATAGCACCTTTCGTTCCGTCCCTCGCTAATTGATATCCCTGCGCAATCAAGTGTTTGGATTATCGGGCCTGGCTAGAAGTGTTTACAAAAGCTGTGAACGTCAGGCTGCTCGTGACACCGCTGTCCCACTCGTGGCAAGGCTAACTTTCCGGATTCTGGCGTGAGCAAGCACGAATATAGAATTTCATGTGGGCGCAACCACCCCTTTTTTATCGTTCCATCCCTTCGAATCGTTTCTCTGCTTTTTTTTCCTCTACCAACGTCTACGCGCATTGTAATATCCTCAGGGTTGGTTACACTACGAAACCGACGCGTGTTTGCCAGCCAAAAACGAGAGAGATATCGGTTCCTGTCATTCGCAACACTCCTGACAGATGGGATGTCGTTGAACCTTCGAACTTAACTTCTAGATAAGTTTAACACTGGATTTACAAAATGACGGAGTTCAGATTTCTTATATTATAAAATTTCTTACAAAATTTGTATAAAAGTGCATGTTCACCAGTTGAGTGCGTTCGACGTGTATACACGTCAGACCAAATCTCTACTGCGGTGCGTTTGACGTGTATACTCGTCGTGTAAAATAAAAAATTACCGTTCACTATAAAAACTCGAAATCTCAGTAAAATGTAATAAGAATATTATTTGGTGGTATGTTCCCTTTACATTACCAATACGACCGCTACGTATTAGGTCTACCGGAAAGTTCTGTCCGTTTTAGAATGGTTAGGTTAATTCTAAAAACGGACAGAACTTTCCGGTAGACCTAATATTTCATATGGATTGGGGCTCGCGTATCAAAACTAATTACATACCTAACCCGCGACTTGGACGGCCAGCGTTGATTTGCGGAGAAACTGCGTCAGCAGTTAGCAGGGCCAATAATGGCACGTTGCTCTGTGAGGTAAAGTCTTATACATTTTTACACAAGACTTGTTTATGTATAGTATTATTTCTTGACAATTTTCAAGCTTTTAATAAGAATAACGTATTCAGAAACGAATTGTTAGTTTTTTTGACGAATAAAAATGTAATCCTTCCTGGTTTTTCGTAAAATGTATAATAGTACCATTTGCCCTGCGTTCGACGTGTATACACGTTGTTCCTTGTTTTCAATTCCGCGCCCTGTGGTGACCTTTTGAAACTAAATTCCACCGTCAACTTCGTCTAGATAAAGAATTGTATTAGATAGTCTATCCCTAATTTATATAGTTACTATTTGAAAATTAATGATCATGTAAAACCAGTGTTAAACATTTAAAAACCTGAAGCTTCGAAAGCTTGAACATTTCGAGAGGAAACATAAAATTTCATGAATTTATTTAAATAAAAATCAGTCAGTTTTATTCTTGTTGGCAAAGAAAAATTTCGTTAAAATAAAATTTGAACAGACGAGCTATAACATTGTGAAAAGAGTGGCAGAAGAATTGTAAAATAATATAGAAAGGGAATTTTGTAATTGATCATTGATAAGTGTCCATGCCCGAAATTTCATGAAGTTAAAAGGTATTGATATCTTTGATACGATATACTATTGTTAATAGAAAGAAGCTTAATCACCGTTAAAACGAAGCGTACCATCTCGTTTCATGTTGACCTGAAGGCACTTGGTAAAACGACATGCCTGGCACTGATTGCGACGTGAAACGTCCACGATGCAACGGCCATTTTCCTTGCAAACGTAGTCTAGATTCCTGAACAAAGCGTTCAAACTAATATTTATTTCATGTGTTTTGAAAACAAACTAATTATAACACTCAGCATTCAATAGTATTAAAAGTCACAATCAAACTATCTACCCGTATGATAGAACATAAATGATAAAAATGTGTTATTTAAAGTTAGAAGATGTTGAGCAATACAAATCTAGGTTCAATGTAACAATTCCTATATTATAACTGATTTTCACTTGATTATATATTATAACTACAATTTGTTACAATAATGTGACAGTGCGTATTTCGCAAATTACATAAAAATAGTTACCTTGCATACCTGCGGATCGACCGCTTGAAGAAGCCGCGACATCCATCGCAGCTTGGTACTCCATAATGCTTGCCCGATGCTTTATCGCCGCAAACTTTGCATAAACTTTCACCCCGGCTGCTGTCCTCCATTTTCTCCTCGTGTCTATTCATCAAACTACGATTAGACGGAAAAATATGGTCAGAGAATGGGATTTTAGGCTGCTTGAAACTTTCGCTGAAATCGCAATCTATAAATTGTTCAAAATGGCGAAGTTTGGGAATTTAGGAACTAGGGGATCTGGGAAATTAGGAAACTAGGAAATCGGAAATTTTGGGAATTTGAGGAGTTGGGAATTTGGGGAATTGGGAATTTGGGGAGTTGGGAATTTGGGGAATTGGGAACTCGGGGAGTTGGGAATTTGGGGAGTTGGGAATTTGGGGAATTGGGAACTCGGGGAATTGGGAATTTGGGGAATTGGAAATTTGAGGAATTGGGAATTTGGGGAATTGGGAATTTGGGGAATTGGGAATTTGGGGAATTGGGAATTTGGGGAATTGGGAATTCGGGGAATTGGAAATTTGGGGAATTGGGAATTCGGGGAATTGGGAAATTGGGAATTCGGGAAATTGGGAATTTGGGGAATTGGAAATTTGAGGAATTGGGAATTTGGGGAGTTGGGAATTTGGGGAATTGGGAATTTGGGGAATTGGGAATTTGGGGAATTGGAAATTTGGGGAATTGGGAATTTGGGGAATTGGAAATTTGAGGAATTGGGAATTTGGGGAATTGGGAATTCGGGGAATTGGGAATTCGGGAAATTGGGAATTCGGGGAATTGGGAATTCGGGGAATTGGGAATTCGGGAAATTGGGAATTCGGGGAATTGGGAATTCGGGGAATTGGGAATTTGAGGATTTGGGAATTTGGGAATTGGAAATTTGAGGAATTGAGAATTTGGGGAATTGGGAATTCGGGAAATTGGGAATTCGGGGAATTGGGAATTCGGGGAATTGGCAATTCGGGGAATTGGCAATTCGGGGAATTGGGAATTCGAGAAATTGGGAATTTGGAGAATTGGAAATTTGGGGAATTGGGAATTCGGGAAATTGGGAATTTGGGGAATTGGAAATTTGAGGAATTGGAAATTTGGGGAATTGGGAAATTGGGGAATTGAAAATTTGGGGAATTGGGAATTTGTGCAATTGGAAACTTGGGAAATTGGTAATTGAAAATTTTGAGAATTGAAAATCTTAAAAATGTAGGAATTGCTAATTTTGCCAATTTTGAATTTTGATATTTTGCGATTCCATAATTTAAAATTTCCAAAACTCTAACATCTCACCAATCTCGAATCTCCATAGCTTTGAAACGATAGAACTTTGAAATTTCTAATCTCCACGACTTTCAAACCTCGAGATTTTCAAGGATTTACAAATAATAGAGGTTTTAAATTTTTAGTTTAGTACATAGAATTTTAGAACTCTACGAAAGAATTTCAACAACGCTACAATAAAGTATAGATTCCATAATTTTTTGTTCATATATTTGTACCATCTGTTCATCGTCGTCGCGATCGAACTTTGTTTATCCCTGAGTAGTTTCACTCCACATAATAATCATTCGCTGACTACCGTGAAACGACAATAACAGTTTCGCCTTACCTTAGACCACGTTACTACAACATGAATTATGTGTCAGTTTCAGCGATGCAGCAGACACGTTCTCGTGACTTACGTGCAGTTAGTGGAGGAACTTATAGTCACCGAACAACGGGTCTTTGCATATTTCAATACATAATGAGAAGTTCGATGATTGTTAAACATCGTTCACCGTCATGATGCCTCGATTTTCTCGATGCTTACGACTTACTGACTCGTTCGTATGCCAGAGCAATCCGGATATCCTAAGTAGCTGTTGCGACGTTTAATGTTTCAATCGATTCTTTAGATTACATTCAATGAATAGATTATTCCTTGAATAGCTGAGTTATATTTATTTGTACGCGCGAACGCCCTTTGCGCCCCTCAAAAAACGCTAGAGAAGAATTTGTTTAAATTTTTCGACATTTTGTAACAAATTGATGGAATTAAAAAAAATATCTTAAAATAGCCCAATCTTTCATGAATAAAACAAAGAAGAATTTAGGTAAATCGGTTGAGTAGTTTCTGAGAAAAAAATTCGTAAGCCTATCTTCGCAAAAAGGGGAAAAATGGCAAATGACACGCTTCAACAAGAAGACTTCTAGGAAGCTTTCCAAAAATGGCAGAGACTCTGGGATCGGTGCATAGCTGCACAAGGGGACTACTTTGAAGGGGATAGTAGCCAAATTTGAAACACGTGACTTTATCTGCATATACGGGACCAGTTCCGGAACATAATGATCGCAGCTCGTATGAGTGCGTTAAAATAGGGGTTAAAATACAGCATATGTATCAAATAAATTTCCCGACGTGATTTCTCTGAAGAATGCCGGTAATCAAGATCGATACCATGTCTCTGATTAAAGAGTTTCTAATAACTTTTACATCACTCGTGGTGACGGTGACTTTTACACCATTATTCGTGGTTACACCGAACGTATTGTATTTCAATAAAACCCCCCATCTCAGAATTTTTCAAAGCCATGTACACCACGGTGCCCGAGGTCAAGCTAAAAAACACCCTCTTGCACACTTCCGTTGACTTTTGCGAAACCTTGCCGATACAATTTACGGTTCTCCACCTTCTCCGTGTCCTTTCTCCCCATAAAAGCTCCCTCTTTGTCGAGGCCCTTGGGGCGACTCCGCCACGGTCTTCCACGGTCTAATAGGAGGACGTCGAGTCACCTGTAAAGTTCCCAGACTCAATAATGCATCGGTGGTAAACCACCGAGAGTCCTGGTGGATGATGCCACGTTTCACCGCACCCTTCGTCCCGAGACCAGTTTCACCGACACTGTCATTACCACCGCCAACGACCAAGAGATCTTGACTGGACGACTGACTTCGGTGCTAGTGCCAAGGGAATTGGGAATTTTGGAATTGGGGAATTTTGGAATTGGGGATTTTGGAATTGGGGAGTTTTGGAATTGGGAAAATTAGAGAATTGGAGAATTTTGAAATTGGGCAATTTGGGAATTGGAGAATTTTGGAATTGGGGAATTTGGATCTGGGAAATTTGGGAATTGGAAAATTTTGGAATTAGGGAATTTGGATCTGGGAAATTTTGGAATTGGGAAAATTAGAGAATTGGAGAATTTTGAAATTGGGGAATTTGGGAATTGGAGAATTTTGGAATTGGGGAATTTGGATCTGGGAAATTTGGGAATTGGAGAATTTTGGAATTGGGGAATTTTGGAATTGGGGGATTTTGGAATTGGGGAATTTGGATCTGGGAAATTTGGGAATTGGAGAATTTTGGAATTGGGGAATTTTGGAATTGGGGGATTTTGGAATTGGGGAGTTTTAGAATTGGGGAATTTGGGAATTTGAGAATTTTGGAATTGGGGAATTTTGGAATTGGGAATTTTGGAATTGGGAATTTGGGAATTGGAGAATTTGGGAATTGGAGAATTTTGGAATTGGGGAATTTTGGAATTGGGAATTTTGGAATTGGGAATTTGGGAATTGGAGAATTTGGGAATTGGAGAATTTTGGAATTAGGGAATTTTAGAATTGGGAATTTTGGAATTGGCAAATTTGGAATTGGGAAATTTTGGAAGTGGGGAATTTTGGAATTGGGAATTTTGGAATTAGGGAATTCTGGAATTGGAGAATTTGGGAATTGGACAATTTTGGAATTGGGGAACTTTAGAATTGTGAATTTTGGAAGTGGAGAATTTTGGAACTGGGAATTTTAGAATTAGGGAATTCTGTAATTGGAGAATTTGGGAATTAGAGAATTTTGGAATTGGGGAATTTTAGAATTGGGAATTTTGGAATTGGGGAATTTTGGAATTGGAAATGTTAATTTCTTTTGACAATTTTGCTAAATTTCTTAAGAAGAGCAAAATGAGTATTTGTTTATTTAGAGTAAATGTACCATGAAATGTACCACGTAAATGTACTATGTTTAAGTGTAACGATGTTGTTTCATCGCTTAATGCGTTCATTTTATTCGAACATTTGCTTTGAGATCAAAGTGCATAACTCTTAAAGCGATGTGACTTATAATGTTATAAAAATATCTTACACAGCGATGTCGAGAGTAATTAAATATTTATGGTTTGCGAGAAGTCGAACGGTCGGTTGGGTCTTTTCGATGTGCAGTTACAGATGGGGCGGATTATTTAAACCTGTTTGCACGAACACCCACTCCGTTTACGCACGCACGTAACATATGTCGCGAATTATACGAACACGAGTTGTACGAAGTCACATTCTACCCTGTCCTTTCCTGTCAAGATGTCGAATATATTTATTACCATAACAAATAGAATTACAATACCAAATGAAACATAAAAATATGCGAATTCGTTTAATAAATTAAATAAACTCATGAAAATATGCAAATTCATGAAACAAATTAATTCCAGAATTCCCTAATTCCAAAATTCCCAATTCCAAAATTCCCCAATTCCAAATTTGCCAATTCCAAAATCCCCCAATTCCAAAATTCCGCAATTCCAGAATTCCCTAATTCCAAAATTCCCAATTCCAAAATTCCCCACTTCCAAAATTCCCCAATTCCAAATTTGCCAATTTCAAAATTCCCAATTCCAAAATTCCCAATTCTAAAATTCCCCAATTCCAAAATTCCCAATTCTAAAATTCCCCAATTCCAAAATTCTCCAGTTCCCAAATTCCCCAATTCCCAAATTCCCCAATTCTAAAACTCCCCAATTTCAAAATTCCCAATTCCAAAATTCCCCAATTCCAAATTTGCTAATTCCAAAATTCCCTAATTCCAAAATTCCCAATTCCAAAATTCCCCAATTCCAAAATCCCCCAATTCCCAAATTCCCCAATTCTAAAACTCCCCAATTCCAAAATCCCCCAATTCCAAAATTCCCCAATTCCAAATTCCCCAATTCCAAAATTCCCAATTCTAAAATTCCTCAATTCCAATTCCCCAATTCTAAAACTCCCCAATTCCAAAATCCCCCAATTCCAAAATCCCCCAATTCCAAAATTCTCCAATTCCCAAATTCCCCAATTCTAAAACTCCCCAATTCCAAAATCCCCCAATTCCAAAATTCCCCAATTCCAAAATCCCCCAATTCCAAAATCCCCCAATTCCAAAATTCCCCAATTCCAAAATTCTCCAATTCCCATTAAAACATGCAAATTTATTAAATAAATTAAAAACTTGCAGATTAAAATCTTCAATAGACAAAATGTAGGTAAATATGTTAAAACCGAACAGTTTCAAAAAATATATTTTTTGAAACGCAAGAGCAAGTTAAATAAAATGCGAAGACTGAACTTTTATATAGATGGAGAAAGGATATTTTTCGAGTAATTTAATGCAAACCCATCGATCATAGAAACTTTAATACAAGTTCACATCTGCACGCTTAATGTCGGTCCAATGACTTTTCGATAGTTCAACTCGATGCAACGCGACGAAAGTTCGTTGCGGTCCACGAGTGAATCTCGATTGAAAATTCGAACGGGTCCTATGTAAATTTTTTTCCTCGTCACGTCATGTGCGTTGTTTCGCATAAAAAACGTTGATGGATCGTTCAAGGCAATATAACGTCATTATTTGATACTTCTTTCTTCGTAAGAAGCTTAAAAAGTCATAAACACCGAAGAGGCTAAGATGGCTATTTTAATTTTTTTAATTTTATATACAAGATAGTATTTTAGCAAAACAATGTTAGATGTTGATACAGAGATGGATTATAAATCGTGGTTTATCTTCAGCGAAGTCGTTTTTAAAATGTTTTTTTAAATCATAAATAATGCTAATATATTTGCAATATGCAACTTTCATCTAATGTTAATCTTTCCTCTTGTACTTCGTTTGTACAATTATAAATACTTTTATCATTAACTTTATATTATTTTACATTAATACAGTATAGAATTTTAGATCGTAGTTAAAACAGAACTGTTCTCCACACCAAAATGGCGTAGTTTGCAATCGCGACGGGAAATCATTTTCTAATACTTCCCGATGCTTCATTGATGAATAATTCAAAATCATTAAATATTCATCGAGAATTGAAAAAAATAATACCAGAATATTTGCAATATTCAGTAATCAACAGAATTCTCGAATTATTCTGAACCCTATAATGTACCTAAAAGAAGTTTCACTTTTTGTCGATCATCGATCAAAAGCTACTTGCGTATTCGAGGATCATCCCGTGTTTTTCGACCATGTTCTTTCTCTAATTTAATCATGGTGACGTTCATTGTTCGAGCACAATGGAAGCTTCGCAAGAGGGTTCATTGAGAAAAAAGGCACGTGGCAATAAACATCCTTTTCACGCTGCTACCAGGCATGTCACACCTTGCTGAGTAATATTCACCTGGATCTTTTCCGTTCCGACGTTAAATCATTGATTTACCAAATGTGATTTCTCCCCTACTTCCACAAAAATTGAGCAACTCGTGACTTTTAATTAATAACAATTAACTAATCTTGTTGTTACCCCGACATTTAATTACAAATGAACAAGAGGAGGATTCGGTCTAACGAGTCTCCCTTCCTCTATCGCGTTTTTTCATACATTTTTAAATGGTTCCAGGTAAACATGGTCGTTAGCTTATGCTACCCCTGACGTGACTTTTGCCATCGAGGAGGGTCGACTGCAATTAGAAACTCTTTAATAATAAATAACGTTGTGCTACGCTTGTAAGAACCGCGTCTACGTAACATTCGTTTATCTGTGTGTTTAGCTGCTATTTCCCTTGCTTTGTTAGCTTGTTTCTGTAAACGTGACCTAGGGATATCGGGACGTTGGCATATTGGGGCGTAGAAATATTGGGTCGCAGGGATATCGGGACGTAGGGATATCAGAACGCAAAGATATCGGGACGTAGGGATATCGGAACGCAAAGATATCGGGACGTAGGAATATCGGAACGTAGGGATATCAGAATGCAAAGATATCGGGACGTAGGAATATCGGGACGTAGGGATATCAGAATGCAAAGATATCGGGACGTAGGAATATCGGGACGTAGGGATATCGGGACGTAGGGATATCAGAATGCAAAGATATCGGGACGTAGGAATATCGGGACGTAGGGATATCAGAATGCAAAGATATCGGGACGTAGGAATATCGGGACGTAGGGATATCAGAATGCAAAGATATCGGGACGTAGGAATATCGGGACGTAGGGATATCAGAATGCAAAGATATCGGGACGTAGGGATATCAGAATGCAAAGATATCGGGACGTAGGGATATCAGAATGCAAAGATATCGGGACGTAGGGATATCGGGACGTAGGGATATCGGGACGTAGGGATATCAGAATGCAAAGATATCGGGACGTAGGTATATCAGAACGTAAGGATATCGGGACGTAGGGATATTGAAATGTAAAGATACCGGGGCGCAGGGATATTGGAATGTAAGGATTATAAGACGCAGGAATATCGGGACGTAGAGATATCAGAACGTAGGGATACCGGGACATACAAGTCGGGACATAGGACTATTAGGGCGTAGGGTTTCGGGACGCAGAGGTGTCAAGATATAGAGGTATCGGTACGTAGAGATATTAGGACGCAGAAGTATCGGGATGTGGAAGCATCAGGACGTAGTGGTATTGGGACGTATGTAGATGTATCAGGACGTATAGATATCGGATCGTAAAAATCTTTGCATATACCGTCCATAAGTATCCGGACACAAGCGAAATATGAATTCGCGTTGCATGAAAGTTATTCAAGTATCTGCAACAGTAACTAAAATCGATTTTTTTTCTACGAAGGTCAGAATACTGGAACGTTTTTCGATTGATAATTCTCGTTTGGAACTCATATCTCGATGGAAAAGAAGCTACAGACGAACTAAACCGAAACTGTCGAGTGCATTGCGTTACCTCCATTCTTATCTCCATTGAGGGAACCTAAACATCTACCAACAGTTTACAAACACTTGAAACATATCGAAGAACCCTCTGAATACGTTCTGCACCATAGAAATGAAACACAGTAGAAATTAAAATTTTTTTTAGAATCGAAAGCGTTTCATTAGATTCACAAATTTGGACTTTGTACTTCTGGACATGAATTTTACTTTCACACTCTCATTGTATAATTTGTACTTAAAAATTAATTCTATTACGTTATGACACCTCAAAAAAGATAATAATAATTATTACAAATGATATGATAACCCTAAATACCTTTCGTATAAAGTTCAACTGTGTTTTATGTAACGAAACCAAATGTCCGGATACTTATGGACGGTAGTGTATTTGCGTATTTATTGCATCAGGTTTCACTCCTCCAGCAAACGGCGGATTAAAAGTAACAGAAGTCGAACTTGATTTCCAAGCCAATTTTAATTGCACAGTCAGCGTGTGTGATTAGCTTCGGTCGCGCACGTGCACCATTCACACGATTGGCAGTGATTGCATGATTCGGCCGAGGTTGTCGTGCACGACACTCCTGCACCATGCACGTGAAAACCCCAAAACACCCGTGATTTCACGTAACAGATACTTTCCTAGCTTTCGTAATACTATCAACTACTATACAATCATTGACTATCGATCGTTTTCGAGTTCTTCTTTTACCACAAGATATTTTAGGTACTTGTATCGATTATTGACGTTACTGTAATTTTTCTCCGATGAGAATGGTATTTTAAGTTTACTTCGTGTTGTCATAGTTTTTCATAAATTTGAAGCATGTACCATGAAGACATTTCAAGTTGTAAATTTTCAAAACCGCAATTTTGAAATTCTACAATTTTCAAATTTTCTCAAATTCTTCAGTGTTCTAATTTTCTAAAATTCTTCAATTTTCAAATTTTCTAACATTCTTCCATTTTTCTATTTTTCACAAATTGCACATTCTAGTTTGGAGAAAAGGTCTTACCTGTATTCCTGAAGTTGTCAATGTAAGATGAATCGTGAAAGTTCTGCTTTGCGATAAATATATTCGATAATTTATTCTTGAATATTCTGCAGATTTTCAAGGGTGAAGTACCTCTTCCATTGCTTTTAAAAGTCCCAATTCAGATGCGGCAGCCATCTTGGTACGTTCAAGAGAAAACGAGACATCTCGGCTGTTACTCGCTTCTATCATTCGTTCGGTTTAATTAAACGTTTTTAGATTTACTTAACATTGTTTTAACTAAATAGTGTTCTGTAATAGTTAAAATATCTTCATGAACGGGATTAATATAAATGGACAAAATTTGTTATATCACCGTTTCAATCACAACACTTTGGTCAAAAATGTCACTAAATACCAAACTCTGGAAACCGCCATTTAACTCTCCTATTTTGTCATATCCAACGATATTTAAAAATTTGACTATCTCTTCAGAAAGTTGTTCTTTAATTTGTTATTCAAAATTGATTTATTAAAATTGTTATTCAATCTGTTCAAGTTATTTTTAACTCTTCTTAAACAAATATTGTACTAAGTCAAACCTTCCAAATTGTATAAAATGACAACTAGTAATCAATTTTCATTTATTCCACGAGCCACTGAGAAGTGTCGTACATCGAATTCGTTGAAAATGAAGATAGTACAGTGGTTTACAATTTTGTTCACAATTTATTAAATGTACTAAAACATACATTATGTTACTACATAATGTATTAACAAACTGATGCACTTAATTATGAAGCAGCCGAATCGACAAAACGGTGCTATTTATTATTTTACTGTTCTAAAATAATTAAAACGTCTTTAAAATATCTATAAGGACATCACGGACTAACAATAATTTCAGCAGTATTTTTCTTAATGGTCTCCGCACAGCAAATTGAATAAATCATCAAAATCCATTGAAACGTCACACATCGGTCTGCTGATTGCAAGTTTGCTAACTACCCGATCAAAATTGTTACGAATGTTTCTCTTAACACAATGTCGCCAATAAATTACCACTAGAACAGGAGAGTTAAATGTACCTCTAAGAAATCTTCTCTAAAATCACGGGAGATCACTCGAGCCTCTTCCTGTCGGCGTTAAAAAAAAGTAATTTAAATATGTCGCGTGATACCGGAGGTTCTTTATCGCGAGGACTACGTGGAGCACAGGGTGCACAGGGTGTACGCGTGATCTATGGCTCGTAATTCTTGGTCTCTGTTCGCGGCTGCAGGGGTGGTCAGGGTGCGTCGCCGTTAATCGCCCTCTGCGAGCACGCCCAATCGCGAAATCGCGCACAACGGGGTGGCTGAAGACCGTAGATGATTGGCCGACAGGCGGAGCAACTTCCTCGGAGCTTATGATGGTTGCAGAGGGTGGTATGAGAGCAACCCCTTGGAAACTCTGCCGTCGAAAGCGCGAAAGTCAACTCGCAAGGTTTCCCCTCTAATCGAACAGTGCTCGAAAGAGACCCGCCATCAGACACCTTGTTCGACGATTTTATGACACTGCTAATGTGTGCTGTTTCTACCTGATTGGCTCTCGTTTTTTGCAGTATAATAAATCTTTGTAAACGACAGGAATTTTTGATAAGTACGATACTGTAGACACTTTGTTTTTGAGATTCAAAGGAGATGATACGTGGATTGTCTTCTCCTTGTCTTCTTGTTGTCTTGGCTGCCATTTTCTCAGCTCTCGACAGTGCAAAGGACTGACAATCTTATGACACAATTTTATGATAGTACTGTGTACAAAGGACTGGTAATAATGAATAACCAGCACTAGGAACAATTTTGTGACACCGTATTGGACATTGATGTGATTAATGTATTGAAAGGACTGATAGCGCAACACAAAGTGTGGAGATGCATGTTGATTAGGAAGACGTAGAAAATGCAGGTAAAACATCAAGATCTTTCAATTGTAATTTTAGAAATCATGAAGTATGAAGATTTATGAATTTTAGAATTTATAAATTTATTAAACTTGTGCAGTAAACAACTTCGAACTACAAATTTAACCCAACATAAAAGTAGTATAAATTGACACTCCGTATATATCATTTTATTGTTCGAAGGTAGCTAAAAATCTCGAGTTATCGAATAATCGGAACAGTTTTTAGAAAGACAGCCATGAAACGTTAGTGAACACCTGTAACTTTCACACGATGTATACTACAGTATCACGATTGCGAGAGATGGTCGTAATAAACGGCACCCGTCGTTGAATATTTTATTTATTATTGCCTGAAAATCGATGATTGTCATCTTTCGGCCACGTGTTGTCCACTGATCCCTAGTTTGCATAATTAGACTGTTTCATAGTCTCCCCAGCTTCTGAACACGTATGAGCGTAATAAAAAATTCATAGAAATTGCTGCATCGACTGGAATCAAAAAACAACTTCCATGTAATGATACATTAGTTATTAACTTTTATTACAAAATTATTTTATAACAATATTTTTATCTGCATTCTAATATGACCTTCTATGTACAAATGTTACGTAAAATATTTACTCTTTCCTTTATAAATAAAATATTAATTACATCAATTTGAACTGATATTAAATAATCAATTTAAAGCCGATATTAATTTTACCAGAGTGTATAATTTCTCCAACGTTACATTTCACAAATTTAATTATTCTACAAATTTTCGTTACTAAAAAATTTATATTTTGTGACATGTATTGGATCATTGAAAGTTATTTTTGCGAACATGTATATAATCCACTGTGCTCAATATACAGTGTTTAATATGCAGTAAAAAATGAGAATATAATATAGCAATAGGAATGAAAGTAGGTGTGAAAACTTAATTTCAACCGCATCGGTTCTGTCAGGGAAAAGCAAGCGGACTGCACATGATAGGTCGAAGGATCCGTAGATTCTGAAGCACCTTCTCGACGTGGCAGGAGCAGAAAATCGCGTTGAAGTGGCAACGGTCGGGCTAATGGCTCAGAGACGATATTTTGTTAAACAAGGAAACCTTTTATCCCCCGTACCATTTTCTCGGGCGAACGCTCGGGGACAGGGATGGCTCCGTTTCAAAAGAACTGTGCTTGTGTTCACTCTCATCGGTTCCTATGTACGTACAGTCAACGCCAAATCTGCCATCTCTAGGGAAATGTTACCAAACTGAGGAACATTTAACTGTTCGCTAATTGTTCTTAGCGATTTTTGACGAGTTGAACATTTTGGGGGTGGATTAAGAATTTGGGGACTTTTGAATTTGACGATCTTGGGACTTGGGGAGTTCGAGATTAGGTGGGGGAATGTAGGTATTTGGACACGTAGGTATTTGAGAATTTTAGGAATTTTGAATCGTAGGATTTGGAGAATTTAAGAATTCAGGAAATTTGAGGATTTTTAGGATCTAGGAAGTTGGAGTGATCGACTACTTTGGGGGATGTAGAGATTTAGAGATCTAGGAATTTAGTGAATCTAGTGTTTTGAGAATAGGAATCTTGGAAACTTAAAATTTGTCTGAATAGGAAATCTAGGAAGTCGTAGTAAATTTCTGAATTTGGAAATCTAAGCATATGAAGATGGTGAAATATGGAAATTTAAAAATGTAAGAATATCAAGATTCAGAAATTTGAAAATATAAAATATGAGAAAGTAAAAATTTGTCCATAAATCATATGTGTACTCTACGTATCACATGTATAATATAAAGTTTGCATCAAGGTGTATCTTATGGAGTCCAAGTTCTATCAATATAAGATTGAAAAATAACCATTGTTACATTATGTGAATCACACACAGAAGCTAATTGAGGTATTTAACCATATAAATACCGACGTGTTTGTTATGAATATACCAATGAAAAAGCGTTGATCTCTATTTGTATCGCGTGGCAAATGGAACGATTGCGAAGATGCTCCTGATAAAAGCAGCCCTGAACCGTCACTTTGGTTTTCTTGTCACCAGAAGGGAACGAGCTGGAAGTGTGAACCGTCGACCACTACGACAAGATGCCATCTGCCTTTTCTCATGGTTCACCCACGCATATACTGCCATTCTCGCGAAATTCCTTCGATCCCTCCCGCTCTCAATCACTTCTCACTTTCAGCCCTTCTAAGATGCGAATCGATGTGGCTCACCTACTCAACAACTCTCCGGAGTTTTGTTCGTGGTAAGCTTCGACTGACAAGTTAATTCACTCTGTTTCGGGGAAACGAGGTGATGTATAGGATCTTGATATAACTTTAGCAGTGCTCAATTAACCAACCCGCAAAATACTGCTTAGGGTGTGGAGAAGTGTTACAGAAATTTTATTTAATTTTAAAGTTTTTTAGATATTTGGAGTACATTGTTAGACTCTTGACTTGCGTTACAGTGATATGAAATTAAGACGTTCTGTCGTTTAAAAATGTGGAAAGCATTGTTAAACTCTTGACATGCGTCACAGTGATATGAAATTAGAAAGAGGTTCTGTCGTTTAAAAATGTGGAAAGAATACCGAAAGTGTCATTCTGAAGTTCTTACGTTCTAAAAAGATATTCACAATTCCAATCTTCAATTATCTTCGCTTAAAATATCTGTATTCCTCTAAAGAATAACAAGTCAAAGTAGAAATAGCGATTTATTAAAAATAACTAAAATTACTTTGGAATAAAAACTTTGCAAAGAGTAATTCTGAAAGAAAAAAAAAATGGTTCCGGCCGGGATCGAACTGGCGACCTTCTGCGTGTAAAGCAGACGTGATAACCGCTACACCACGGAACCACATGTCAGGAGTTCCCTTTCTATGATTTATAAGTGGAACTTGCATTACACTGTACTAATTATAAAAGAATAAACTGAACATAATGTAAAGTTACATTAAGTTACGAGTTATAACGTTGATTCTTAATTCTAAATAAAATTCTTTCTATTATCTACTTGTAATACATGACCTCAACGCACGGTGAAGATAAAGCAAATCCGAAATGACACTATTATGTAACATAATCTTACAAAGATAAAAATAATATCTGCTTAAAAATTAAGATAGGGTTACGAATGAATAGATATCATGTTTATTATTGCACTTTAATTATAAACATATGAACAAATCAGCTTGTACCGTATAGTATGCTAATGGCAGTGAAATTATTATTATACTAATATTCATGTTTTGTATAAATAGGAATATTTACGTTACATTGCACTTCTTACATTCTATTAAGTTTCGAGTGGCACTTCATTTCTTCGTGTAAAATAAAAAAAGAATATATCAATGTTTGACATAAGTACATGACAAAATTTCACGTTATCACTATTGTGTATCTTAAATACATACAAATAAATTTAATCGATTAATAAATTATCTGTATTTGCTTCTGCAAAACAAAATGGAAGAAATGACGGAAGACGGTGATACAGCGTTTCAGTCTTGCCAATAGAAATTTCATAATCAATGTTATTTAAAACAAATTGGTCCAACCGTAAAACCAAATGCCTGTTGTGGTAATCCATAATCGACCGGATAGAAATCCACCAACGGTAATTGTTGTAATTTTTTACTTTCGATCAAAAACACCGTTTCTCCTTTACTTTTACGTGTTTTGCAGTTGTCCACCGTAATTTGCGGCTGGATACCGGTGTGCGAAAATTCGTCCTCGTTCGCACCGAGCAATCGTAAAGAAAAATTATAGTCGGAATTCAAAGTATTGTACCAGCCAATGCTGTTCATGCAGGTGTACGTGAAGTTTTGATAAGCTTCTTCACTCAATAGACGCAGGAAATTTAATTGCACCACTCCGATCGTTTCGTATGTAATCTGTAAAGTTAAACGACTTCGATAAACCCATAGGTATCTAATTCAAAACGTATAAAAATTTTATTTCAGCGCTTTGCAATTTTAGCACGTTGGAATTTAGGGACTGTAGAATTTGAGGGCAACAGGATTTAGGGACTTCAGAGTTTTTAAACTTTATAATTTCAAAACTTTTTACGGATGAGACTTTCGAATTTTAGAAACTCTCTGTTTAGAGACTCCAGAATTTTGACAATTTTAGAAGTCATCACTTTTTAAAGTTCGAGACGTTGAAAGATAGAACTGCAGTAGAAATAAATCTAAACATTTTTGCGATACCTATAGCTTAAACTTACTTTAAATCCGCCACGCAGGTTCGAATACCAATCTGTTTTATTATTTTCCTTTTTCCATGGTATATTCGGCATCTGACTCGTGTGGATATCAGGATGTACGCAGGTTTCACCCGCGTTCGTCATATTGCAGTAAACATACACAGCATCGTCGGCCATTCCCAAATTTGGATCGATCCAATACCAACCTATCGTATAAATTCCTCGATTAGACCAATAAATTCTCGAGCGAAGAACGCGCATACTAACCATCGGTAAAATGTGGATGCCCATAAAACAGATCCTTACAAGTTCTTACAGGATTTTCTCTACTCCCAATCGGTTTACGTATTCGATCCAGTTCTTGTCTCATGGCATAGATCGAGCTGTACATGTCCAAAAATTTAGGTCCAAATTCGTCCTCTTCATTTTTGTCCGAACTTTCAGCTTCCTCTTTCTCGTTTCTGAAATGTCTACTCTCACGATCACGTCGATTTACATGTACAATATTCGCATATTTTCTTACGTTTTCACATCTCGTTTCTTTCTCAAAATCTGTTCCCTCGTGAACAACAATTCTGGAGGAATCATCGGTTGTTCCGCCGGTGGTCCAGGAGGTCCTGGAGGTCCAGGAAGACCCGCTTCTCCTTTCGGCCCATCATTTCCAGCATTACCTTTAGGTCCCGATGGTCCCTCCATTCCTGGAAGACCTGGAGGGCCCTCGTTTCCTTTCATCCCAGTTAAGCCTACGGGTCCTTGATTACCCTTGGGTCCTTCGGGTCCTGTAGCACCTCGTGGTCCTTGTTCTCCTTTTTCGCCTTGTTCTCCTTTAAGTCCTATGTGGCCTAATTCGCCTCGATGTCCTTTGATACCCCTTTTACCCCTATCTCCTTTTTGACCTTTGGGTCCGACGGGTCCTGCTTTTCCAGGAACGCCAACAGCTCCTGTCATTCCAGGCGGGCCATTTTCTCCTGCGAGTCCTGGAAGTCCTCTCAGACCTGGTAAACCTGCTGGTCCTGGCAAACCTTGGTCTCCTATGCGACCTTGCGGTCCCGGAGCTCCTGGCAGACCTGTGTCTCCCTTTTCTCCGGGCATTCCAGGACTGCCCTGCAATCCTGCAGGACCCTCTGTTCCCTAAACGACGTATTAATTCCTATCATTAGTTCACGATTTTGCACGTTCTTTTGGAAGATACGGGAGAGTTTGTTGAAGTAACCGTATTAACTCTATACCTGTTTTCCAGGTGGGCCAGGAAGTCCTTCCTTTCCTGGAGGACCAATTTCTCCTGGCGGCCCAGGATCTCCAGGTTTACCATCTTCGCCATCTTTGCCGGGGTCTCCTTTTAAGCCAGCTAACCCAGGTTCTCCGGGAGGTCCAGGAAAACCAGGAGGTCCTGCGTTACCCTTGGGTCCTTCAGGACCGATTATTCCGCGGCTACCGGGTGGGCCAGGTGGTCCACTCTTTCCTTCCTCACCTTTTGGACCTGGAGGACCTCTTTCACCCTATAATATGCATTTCAACGTGAAGTCTTTAACTTTGTTTAGTCGGTAAGCAGAAAACTATTTTACCGATTTTCCTTCAGGACCACTTGAACCAGGCAGTCCCGGTATCCCAGCATCTCCTTTTTTCCCTTGACGTCCCTCCGGTCCTGGAGGGCCTTGTAATCCTTCGGATCCCTTAGGTCCTCTCGGTCCTTGCTCGCCTGGAGATCCTGCTGGACCCATAGGACCAACTGTACCGGTATCTCCGACTTCTCCTTTTAATCCAGCTGGTCCTGGCAGTCCTTGCGGCCCTATAGGACCGGGAGGACCCGATGCACCAATGGGACCATCTTCTCCTTTTGGTCCTTGTCTTCCGATTTCTCCGGGCGGTCCTTTTTCGCCGGGTAAACCGATAGCGCCAGGTTCACCTCGAATTCCTTGCAATCCAGGCGGACCGGGAGGACCCTGAAAAAAGTGAAATAATATAAAAGCGCGAAAAATATACTTTATTCGATTTAAATAATCTTTACCATTTCTCCTTGCGATCCTTTAAATCCTTTCTCGCCAGGTGGACCAATATCTCCTTTATCGCCGTCCTCCCCTGGAACTCCTACAGGACCAGGAGAACCCGGCAATCCGCGTTGTCCTGGTAAACCATCTCGTCCTGTAGGACCTGGTAGACCAGGTTCACCCTAGTAATTAAAAACATTTTTTCATTTGTTCACATTAATACGATTTGTTTGCGAACTGTCGTTACCCTATCGCCTTTTAAACCAAGTGGTCCTGGTGGTCCTTTCGGTCCTTGACTTCCCTGCGGTCCGGTCTCTCCATCCTTTCCAGGCTCTCCCTGCGCACCTTTATCACCGGCCGGACCAGGCGCACCAGTTAATCCAATTTCTCCTTTCGAACCTGGCATTCCCTTTATCAAAAGAAACTCTCATTTGTAAATGTTCGATTTCATAAATGAACGTAATTGTTAGGAACAGAACAAACCGGTAAACCACTCAATCCTCGTTCACCAGGAAATCCTGGCAAGCCACTCGGACCAGGTGGACCGTCCTTTCCTGGTAGACCAAGCGGTCCTGGTGGTCCTTCTTTCCCCTGTTCACCGGGAGGA
Source organism: Megachile rotundata (assembly GCF_050947335.1). Classification (NCBI taxonomy): domain Eukaryota; kingdom Metazoa; phylum Arthropoda; class Insecta; order Hymenoptera; family Megachilidae; genus Megachile; species Megachile rotundata. The sequence continues at coordinate 18,178,964 of NC_134983.1, forward strand.
CCTGTCTCTCCAGGAATGCCTGGGTTTCCTGGGTTTCCAGGTTCTCCTGGTTGACCGGGTTCGCCAGCTGGACCTTGTGGTCCAATAACTCCGGGAGCACCCGGTGGTCCTTGAGGTCCTGAATCACCGGCTGGTCCGCGTTCTCCGGGTGGACCAGCAATTCCATCTTTCCCATCGAGACCTGCTTGACCTGGAGGTCCCACGAATCCACGTGGGCCTTCCACTCCTGGTGGACCAGGTTCTCCTTGCGATCCAGGAGGACCCGGTTGTCCTGTATCTCCCTTCGGTCCAGGCAATCCTTCGGCACCACGTCTTCCACGAGCTCCTCTGAAACCCTTTTCAACAAATTTAGTTACATAATTTATGACAGTATTGAGTTGGCCAAAAAGTTATGTCGTTATTAATCAACTTTTATTCTATTCGTATGTCAACATTTTCTTCTTTAACAAATGCATACATGATCTTCAAACATACATTTTATGACCATTCGAATATTTCCAATTATTTTAATTATTTGATGTATTTCCTTACGTACTCTAGGTCCTGGCTCACCACGTTCCCCTGGTGCACCGTTGTTTCCCTAAGATAAAAAAATAATAAATGACAATGATATCAAATTTCATATATAATTTTAATAGTGAACTTCCTCTTACCCGTTCTCCTTTGTCTCCAGCAAAACCTTCTCTTCCTGGCTGACCCTTGTCACCTTTCTCTCCAATATTTCCAGGATATCCAACGAAACCTGGAGGACCAGTTTTGCCTTTCTCACCAGGTGGACCAGTAGCGCCACGTTCACCTCGTGGTCCTTCGAAACCCTTCGGTCCTTCTAAACCTTCTAATCCAGGAATTCCTTGTGGACCCGACGAACCGGGTTCTCCCTTGGCTCCAGTATCACCCTTTTCTCCTTCTGCACCCCTCTCGCCTTTATCGCCTCGTTCGCCAGGCGATCCACGTTTGCCTTCATCGCCTTTTACACCGCGAACTCCTGGAAAGCCTATTGGACCTTGTGGACCCTGCAGTCCTTGCTCTCCTTTCATTCCAGGAGCGCCAGGATTCCCCGGATGGCCAGGTGGTCCGTCTGCTCCTGGGAGACCAGGAATACCAGGTTTTCCTTGAGGTCCCTAAAAATGATCTCTGCAAATTTTCTTCGGAGGAACATTGCGAAGTTTGAAAACTTACGACTAAACCGGTTGGACCCAGAACTCCTTGGGGTCCAGGTGGACCCGCGGGCCCTGCCGGACCTGGTGGACCTGGTGAACCCGAAGAACCTGGAGGACCAGTATTACCTTTTGCTCCCGGTGGACCTTCGCTTCCAGGGATACCAGGATTTCCTGGTAATCCAGGAAAACCTCGAGGTCCTATGAATCCTCTAGGTCCCTAAAATAATCTCAAAATGAAACCTGACTGTTCAAAACAAGATTCATTTTGCCAATAACTTGTCATTGGTAAATTGTGTTTTTTGAACGCTATTTATATTACCATTTCACCAGGTAAACCTGGCAGACCCGGAGGACCATCGTCGCCTTGCATCCCCTCGTGACCCGGTAAACCCGGTTCACCGGTTGCACCTGGAGGTCCCCTTTCACCTTTATCACCCGGTAGCCCAGGTAATCCAGGCACACCTTGTTCGCCTTTCATTCCAGGTGGCCCGCTTGAACCTCGTTCACCATCTCTCCCAGGTCGTCCTCGTCGACCTTCTCTACCAGTGTTACCAGGAATTCCTACAACATAAAGTTGTAAAATTATTTTGGTCGATACATCGCCACAAACACATACATATTACTATTGGGGTGAAGTAATGGTACCTCTTTCGCCACGAGGTCCAGGTTCACCCACTTCCCCAGGTTCTCCTTTCTGACCTTGAGGTCCCGGTGGTCCCTCAGGTCCTGAGATACCCGTCATACCCATAGGACCTTCGGCACCCCTCATAGCCATCATGTGCTGCGAAAGCATTTGCCTCAAAGCTTCCACCTGAGAATCTGGTCCTTTCTCGTTCCCTTGCTGATTCAACGTTGGTATCACGAAAACGTTACCCGGTGGACCAGGTATACCCTGCAATCCTCCCAGTCCATCCCTTCCTGGTTCTCCCTTCTTCCCCGGTGGTCCAGGTACACCTGGAGGACCCGGAAATCCTCGTGGCCCTGGTGGACCTCGAATACTGTAATACATAGAGTTATAATAGGACTCTTCGGGAGAATCCGTGGGTTTAAGAGTTTCTTGAGCTCCTATTAAGTTTTCGGAACTGTCAGGTGTTTCTGGCGTCGTTGTTTGATACTCTACGGTGTAAATGTTGGTCGCGACTTGCAAAATTGGTCTGGATGTCGTATTCACAAATCCATAAGTTAAATTGTATCGTTCATTATCCTCCACTGACGTGTCCACATTTTCTTCTTCACTTTCCTCTTCGTAATCTTCCGTCACCCTCCTCAAATCGTTTGTTTGTTCGGTATAGGGCACAGTAAATCCAGGCACTCTAGAAGATATTCTATCGTAGTTTCTAGAGTAATTTATGTTATTGTAACTTGTTTGATAAAGCGATCTATTCAATGAGGCCTCTGCACCAGAAAATCTGGAATGTTGGTACGGTTGAGTAATACCAATTGTCGAAGTGTCGTAATACGTGGACGAGGTTGTACGCGTTACAGGACTGTAATTTCGCAGCTGATTTTGATAACCGCTCAACCGTGACCTGTACCTCGATTGATTTCTACAATCTGGAGCGAAGATCGTGCACATCTCGTAAGCCGCGTCTGGAATCGGAGCTATCTTCAACATTTCTAAGCTTCCCTACAAACAATTTCAATCGCATTCTGAAACGTGCTTAAAAATAATAAATACATATGGTGGAATCTTGC